>NC_087200.1:94348717-94361217 GCF_015104395.2 Macrobrachium nipponense | reverse complement strand
TCTCCCTGATAATTGTTCCAGGTTTGGTGATTGGTTGCCTCTTTCTGATCCTCGATTATTATTATTATTTTAATTTATTTGCGAATATCGAAGATCATGAGTACAAATATCCAATCGTTAGTACTGCTCGTCGGAATTCATTTTATATACTATATGACATAAGTTGAAATTACGGAAGAAATACCCCGTGTTAGTAATTGTCTCAAATCACTTTGTAATAAAGTGATTTGTAACAATTAACTGAGTCCACCTCGTTAATCAAAATGCTTTAAAATCGTTATATATTTATTGTCCTATGAACATACTATCATATTCACGTTTGCCAGCATCACTTTAATCATTTTCACTTTGGAGTAAATAATGTTATCAACGTGTACACACATACACACACACACACACACACCATTTACATATATTAGTATATGTGTGTGCGAATGACGTCTTTTGGTCAAACTTTCAGTACGGATTACAAAAAAATATAATCCTCGAAACATTTCTTAAATTCCTATCGCGTCAAGTAGAAGAATTCGGTACTCGTGGTAGTACACATAACTGATTGGTGCGGTTGGTACGCTTGGAACCAGTCTGACCACAACCTCGGTTGCGGTAGTTAATTAGTCACATCTTTTCTCCCAGAATCTTCTCAAAGATGATTTTATTTCTGTTCCTCGCTTCTCAGCTTGTAATCTGTGGGAAGAACTTATTAGGCAGAGTGAAAATTCATCTAGATGAGCATATGGTGCGGCTGACAGTTCAAATTAGTGAAGTGGGTGGGTGACAGGCTGTGAAATTCGCAATAAGTAATTTTGAAAATTACTTCAAATAGTGGCTGCGAGCCAATGAGAATAGTCGGTATGGTTAGCTTGTATGGAAAATTCTGTTAAAGCCATTATGTTTGCAAAACTGGCATTATTATCATTATCATTATTTAAGGAGGCTGTACAAGGCTAAAGCTAAAAACAGCTCATGTCTAGAAAGGCGTTATAAGCTTAGCAAGAAATATTGAAAATAGCAGCCAACCCAACCCTCAGGATTCGTACGTGAAGAAGAAGAAGAAGAAGAAGAGAGAGAGAGAGGTCCCTTATAGCCAAGAGCAAACAGATGAGAGTATTGGTCCATATAAGTCCAGCTGCATACGTGTTTCCAGGGAAACTAGATGGTTGAAGTCTGCAAGTAATTGCAGCACCGCAATGAAGTGAAAAAGTTTTCTCTCAACTGAGTTTTCCAGTCGTCGCTCAGTGCTCTCGGTACCATTTGTATGTTTTAACTGTTAGTTAACATATAATAGCAATAATTTATGGGGGTGGTACTATATCCTGTTTTTTTGTTTTTTCATCTGTCCGCATCCGCCTTTGGTGTTTTTGTTTTGTATGGCAACACTGGCGTCCCGGGCTTTAGGATAGTTACATTCAGCTTACATTCAAGATTATAATAATATCCTATTTCGCATATTAACGGTGTAATTCGCATACAGAAAATTATTAAAACACTTTTCAGTTGCAAATGTACACCCAGATATCCTTTTATTTACCTAAAACTTACAAATAGCGTAACTATCTAAAGCCCGGGACGCAGTGTTACCATACAAAACACCATAGGCGGAGGACAGATGAAAAAAAACAGGAGTAGTTACGCAAACGGTTGGGAAACTTTGAGTAGGAAGCCCAAGTGGAATGCATGAAGACATTGTTGAGACATTTTTCGTTTATAAAACTGTAGTGAGGATATTGAATGTGAACGAAAGAAAAGGGGTTGAAATTGGTGACACAGTTATTTGCACAGTATATGTTACCTGAAAATTTAAAAGGTGAGAAATGTGGAAGTAAAGGTACATGTAGGTGCAAGATGAATCAGTGTTCGGAATGTTTAGTTCATGTACGAAGGAGAGATGACGATCATAAAATTGCTAAAGAGGTGACTTTTTTAACTTTTATTTGAGAAAATATACAATATTTTAGTTTTAATAGTATTACATGCAGAATTTTATCAAAGTTGACTTAAATTTATCAGAATTTAAAAAAAATTAGTGTGTACATTTTACAAATAATGTTGTATACATTTCAATGTTAATATTTTTCTGTAGTTACCCATATAAGATTTTATTAGTATATATATATATATATATATATATATATATATATATATATATATATATATTTCATTATCCTTGATTTTATAAACCGTCTTATACCATCGCTTTTATCTTTTATTCCTGCTTTGTGGGCTAACCAGGTCCCAACAACATAATCACAAATCAAAATTACAGCAGTGTTCCTGTCCTTTTTTTTTAAGTGTGCTTCAAAATCCAATATTAAAATTTTCAAAAACTGTTTGTCTTGATGTTACACATTTCATTTAATAAATCACAAAGCCAATTAACCGGTTTCTTGTTACACTTTCAGAAATAAATCAAACGCACCACATTTTCTGGTTCTTTGCAGTTTTCGCAGTTTACTAATTGATATTTTCATCGTATACAATCTATCTTTTGTGGCCACTCAAATAAAGGGAATTTCTCTTAAATTTTTAGATTGAACTTCTCTCAATAAAAAATCATAAATGAGGAAATGTGTACAGGAGGTTTAGCGCATTGCTATAATGGGCCATTTGTTAGATAGCTATATGAAACTGCCTGCTTGAAGATATTTGCTGAGAGGTATCATCCACAATAAAGTAATTAATTCATATAATTTGCGTAGTTTTTCCTGGGGCACTCCAAGTTATGGAAAAGACTGAATGTATATAAAGTCATTGGTGTAAGTCTAGGAAGCAATATTGGCTTACTCTTGTGAAGATGCCCCAGGACACTTCAAGTTATGGAAAAGACTGAATGTATATAAAACTCATGAGTGTAAGTCTAGGCAGCAGTATTGGCTTACTCTTGTGAAGATGCGCGCAGCCAGCACGTCATCATGATCATACCTCGTCCCTGGTCTCCAACAGTCGTTGATAACTATACTCTTGTTTTTTTCCATCTGTCCATCCGCCTGTGGTGTTTGCGCATGGTAACACTGCGTCCCGGGCTTTAAATAATATCATATTTCGAATATTAATGGTGTAATTCGCATACAGTAAATTATTAAAACACTTTTCAGTTGCAAATGTACACCCAGATATCCTTTTATCCACCTAAAACTTAGACATAGCGTAACTATTTAAAGCCCGGGACGCAGTGTTACCATACGAAAACACCACAGGCAGAGGGACAGATGAAAAAAAAACCAGAGTATATACACCTGCAAGACACACGACCAACCAAAATCACTCTTTCTCTGAACCGCATTACCTCTCGGCTGAGTTAGCTCCCATCTGTCTGTCACAGAGCCGGATTATAAATCGTATGTTTACGGGAGAGAGGAAAGGAAAAATGACCCTGTAATCATCTCAGGAGGGAAAGTACACCGCTGCCTGAAGGCTTGTCATTGGTGTCTCCTTATAGCTGTATAAACAGATCTCTCTCTCTCTCTCTCTCTCCATCAGTGTCTGTTCATGTGTTGTGCCTTACATTTGCTTATGTAACGCTAGCGTTGCAGGGGGAAAAAAGGTTACTTTCCAAATTATTTCTTGGAGTATGATTACCTTTCAAGCATTCATTAATTCTAGCTATGAAAATAGCTGCAGACTCTGGGCATTTACTGTGACACACTGTGTGTGAGTGAGTGAATTTACATGTATATGCGGACATAATGTTAAATACAATGAATGGAAACGATCATCAAATAGTTGACAGCTAGACTAATAATTTCTTTAAAAACTTTAAATCAGATAAATTGAGCTGTGACAAGATGTATTTTCTCTCGTGCAAATTAATTCCTTTGCTTAACCGCAAAGGAACAATCTCTATACAAAAACGAAAAAAAAGTCTGATTATACGCATCTCACCAGCTATTAAAACCATACATGGGATGCAGCCTTAGGCCTAACTTGACATCCAGCCTACTCAGTTGGGCGGTTTCTCATTGGCCTATTTATTCTACCTCAAGCACGCTATAATTATAGGTCTAGAGGCTCTGTATTTTAAAAACCGGAGAAAAACTACTAATGTACAGCGGTTTGGTGATCATCAATTGGTGTATCGCAAATTTAAGAAAAAATTAAAAAGAGAACAGAAGCTGATGAAATTATATTGAAAATGATGCACAAAAATGAAAAGTCCGGTTGATTTTCATCACACGATAAAATTAAATTATATGACAAAATTTCCTTTTATTTTGAATATCAGCGTAAGTTTTCTATTTTGTGTAGCGTTTTCAAGATGCTTTTTTTTCAAATAATTCTTAAATTTTGATTCACCCAGTGGTTAACACCAAACCGTTGTACAAGTGTAGTTTTTTCACTCTTTTTAACATAGCATATATATATATATATATATATATATATATATATATATATATATATATATATATATATATATATATATATATATATATATATATATATATATATATATATATATTTACAATATATATATATATATATATATATATATATATATATATCATATATATATATATATATATATATATATATATATATATATATATGCTGTATTAAAAAGAGTGAAAAAACTACACTTGTACAACGTTTGGTGATAACCAGTGGGGTGAATCAAAATTTAAGAATTATTTGAAAAAAAAAGCATCATGAAAACGCTACACAAAATAGTAAACTTTCGCTGATATTCAAAACAAAAGGAAATTTTGTCATATAATTTCATTTTATCGTGTGATGAAAATCAACCGACTTTTCATTTTTGTGCATCATTTTCAATATAATTTCATCAGCTTCTGTTCTCTTTTTAATTTTTTCTTAAATTTGCGATATACCAATTGATGATCACCAAACCACTGTACGTTAGTAGATTTTCTCCCGTTTTTAAAATAAAATATATAATATATATATATATATATATATATATATATATATATATGTAACTGGGGGGTACTTCTTCCCCCCCCCCCCATTATTCATAAGGTAAGCGTGGACACGAAACGGAAGGCAGACCCCATTACTCATAACCTTTCTCTCTCTCTCTCTCTCGGCAAGGAATCTCTCTCTCTCTCTCCACCTCTTTCTCTCCATTCTAACAGGTAATGAAAATGAGAGAGTTGCGTCATAACATTAACGTTTATTAACAAGAATAAATAAATCAATCAACCAAGTAATCCAGTCTTACAGACTAACTCAAAAGCAGTACAATGTCTAGTCACCAAAAAAAAGTCTACACCCCTCTGGGAACTCTTTGTCCCTCTGCATTCCACAAGTACCAGAATCATCTGTTTTCAAAGATACAGAACACATCCCGTGAAGTACACACAAGTTTAAAGACAAAGTTAATAAAATGGAACATCTTACAAGATATCAAACAAGCCATCCCTTTGGCTAAAGCACTTCAACTTGGCTAAAGTAATTCAACTCACCCATTGCAGCCGGAATATCTCACTCACTGATAAATAAAAACACTTTGGCATCTGCCATCATGGCTTTGCCTTCCTCCCACGAATCTCTGTGCAAGTCTTCCCATAGACTTGGCTAGTGATACATTATGAATAGAAGAGGCGCACACGCACATACGAATGCACACTTCGACAATGCCTCATATTACTGGCTACAACCAGTTTCCCAAAGGCACTTTGAGAAGAGTTCATAAAACTGTCATGCATTGACTTGTCGAACTAATCATTTTTATCTCACGCCATCCCCAGAATCTCATTGTCAGTTACTCTCAGGTCGTCACCTCTACACTGTTCTCCACATTCCACAGGTCACAGGGAACACATGGACAATATATTATTAATCAAAAACCCTGGGCCTTACAGATAGCTCGGCCTCGCACAAATGCTAGCTCCCGCCTAGCAAAATTGCTTATAACACAAAACACTGGCCGGCTTAAAACAGAATATAAGTAAAACTGCACGTCTCTGGCATTATAAAATAAAGTCTTATCACGCTTTAATCTCCCAATAACACAAGACGCATTTTCTCTCATATTTTCTGCATTAGGATTCTTGAATATCCCTCTTCGCTTGTCTGCAAGTAGCTGCACAGACAGCAACAGGCTATAGCAGGCTGTAGCAACTGTAGGAAGACGGAATGCCTCCCTCATCGTAGAAGACTTCTCACGGCTTCTGCAGATCCCCAAAAAACACGCTGTAGAATTCTCGCGCGATCACCATCATGGAAATACTTGTAATCATCCTGGGCAACATGGCAGCAACCTCACGGCTGGTGGACGTCTTGCTGGCATCGGGGAACGACTTTTTTGGTGTATGTTAGTATGTATGTCAAGTCGTTGGTCAATCTAAGAAAATTAACCCAGACATACTACTTCTATCAAACAATGATCTCAAAAAGTCAGAAATACTAACTGAACGTCTCCCAATTAACTCCCTTAATATGACTACTAAAATGATAAGTCATTATCGCAACTCTCAAAGAAAAAAAAAAAAAAACATCAAGTTCTCCAACTCAATTCTCCAAACTCACACATCAGCACACACACAACTCAGAAATCACAGCAACTCCACGGAATTCTGCACTCACATTTCAAACTCGAATGTGCTCACAAAAAAAAAAAAAAAAAAAATAAAAAAAAAAAAAAAAAAAATCGTAAAGAGCTCAAGAAAGAAAAAGAATCACGTAACACACCCAGACCCAAAGAATGTTCTCTCAAGTTCTGATATTTAAACAACCCACAAAATCAGTAAAAATCTCCAACTTTTAACAGCAAAAACCCCTTTACTGCTCAATAATTAATTACAATGAGACTTAATGTCAAACTCCCATTTACGTAAGCAGCAACCCCAGAAAAATTACATCTCCCGGTAAAATCAAATCTCCCGTCCAAAAAAGAAATGCTACTTAAGCTCAATCCCCAAATTATATCTCTCAAGGAAAAGGAAGAAAAATAAAAAAAAGATAATCACAAGTAGATTTCCCCAATCACAAAATACATAATACATGTATAATATGCATAACTCCCGCGTTTATCCCAAGAAATGCTCCATGTAAAGCCACAGAATTTGCCAGAAAGCAAACTCTCACACATCCGCTTTCATGAAATGCTATTGTCAACATTTCCATATATTGCAAAAATTCTGATTTGTCACCATCAGAGGAAAAGAATCACACACCGCTCATCACATCGCTTGTCAGCAGAAAAATCGCCTGCGGACGTATGCTCAGACATCAGCATAAGAATTGTCTAGTCAGGCACATAAGTTTGGAAACTCATGATTCTCTAGAAAAAAAGGTCTAACTGACACATTTCACAGAATTAACTCCAGCATATGACTAATGTGTTCAAAAATTGTCTCGAAGACTTATTCTCTCAACATGACTCTACCCCATTATACTTCTCCAAGAATAACACACTTGTGAACATAAAAAATGCACACATCTCCAAATGACTCGTAATGCAGTAATGCCATTCGCCTCTAAATAGTCACGAAATCAAAGAAGAGAACCACAGAAATCTTCTCTTGTCTCGAAAAAACTCCCATAACCACAAAAAAAAGGGTCACCCGCCCAAGATTAATTCCAACTCCATATATAATTATGAGACACCATATTAATAATAACACCACTCCGGTTATAAAAATATTTCCTCCATTTGGTTAATAACCAACCCCATTATATTATTCTCTTATTTCTCCAATAGCCACATGTCAGTAAAAAAAACACCACTCCAAGAATAGAGAATAATCACCTCTATTTCGGCAAATACAAAATATTTACCTCTAATTCCCCAATACTCCATGTGGAACAAAACAAGGCTCCAAAAAATATATCTCCAAAAAATGTGCTCTCAAGGCAACTAACTCACTCCTCACAAATATTGCCCCATAATCTCCAATATGTGTCCCCATTTGCAACAAAGATGGCTGCAAAATAATTGAACTAAACATAGCTCTCATCACATTGGCAAATATCAAAAATGGCCAAAAATATATCTCCCATATATTATATCTCAAATATAACTCAAAAATAATATATACCTCCAATTATCTCTCCAAAATAATATATCTCAATTATAACTCCAATTCTCCAAAGAATAACTCAATGTTATAGTCAAAAACTATAAAAACTCTCTCCATTTAGCATAATTGCTAAAAAAAAAGCAAAACTCGGCAAATAAAACTGTCTAGAAAATTCTAGAAAAAATCACCAATGTGCCACAAGTCATTATAACAGAACTCCAAGTTCAAAGTGTCTTAGCCAAGACTTCTCCATATGCACTACGACATAAGTCACTAGAAAACTTAACCAAGTTTCCTATCTCTCACAAAGTTGTCACAAATACGACAAGGGTATTGTGCAAAAAAAACTCACAATTTCTGGAACACAAATATCCAGAGAAAAAATGTAGTGCCATTACATATGCATTCAAAACGTGCAAAAAAAAATTCTCCCATATATTACTCTATAGCATCAAATAGCTAAAACACGAACACGTTCCCGAACAATGACTCTAAGTCACGAACTGAGATAATATTCACACTAACTGGAGAGAAAAAATAAACTCAAATTCACCCTTGGTAAAAAAAAACTTGTGTCAGCGATGGCTAATTTCCAAAAAAGGAGAAAAGAAAAATCAACGGCACCATTAACTATCTCCCGTAACTCATCAGATGTCAAGCAATTATATGCTGAACTCATAAAAAAAGGAAAAAAACTAAAATAATGTGTTGTTAGTTCCTCCCAATATTCAAAAAAGATTTCACCTCCCTTGATAGCATTAAAACGCCCACGTATTAGTATAAAAAAAATCAGTATCAGAAATATCACTATCACAAAATCACCAAAAAAAATTGCTATCATCAAAATCACCAGTATCAGTACAAAAAATATCACCAATGTTAATGCTTGTCCATTCTCCAAAAATTCAGCACAAAATTCAGCAAAAGTTCAGCAAGTTTCAACACAATTCACCAAGATTCAGCCAGATTCATCAAGATTCAGCAAAACTCATCCCCGTGAATCACTGAAATATTCTCCAAAGTTACAAGAACTCAACAATTAATTAACACAAGACTTCTCCCATTAATTCCTTGTAATAATTATCTGTAATAATTATCAACTAATCTCCCATGAAATATCTCAAATCTCTCGTAAAACAATTCTCCCGTAATGATAATTATATTTAAGCAAACCTCCCGTGACACATCTCAAGTATAATAATTACTAATAATAATAATAACTCTCCATAGCAATAATTCTCTTGCAAAAATTTCAAGTAAAGGTGAAATTCAAATAGCATACACAGTATTGCTGAATCTTATGACATACAATTTCTCCAGCATACACCATGACATAACACCATTGCCACACAACACAGATATAACACCAATCATCGGCATTTCAAAGTAATTTCTCCAACACAATAAAAAAATAATCTGTGTATCCCCCTTATATTTGTGTCTTTCAAGGCACAAGTAAAACATACTCCCATACAATGCATTTCAATTCGCTTTTTATTTCCTTTTCTCTTCCTCCAAGGGAGAAAAAAAAATCTCTTTTCTTTAAAAAAAAAAAAGACTCTACGGGCGTTTCACTTCATCAACTTATCAATCAGCTGATATCTTAGCATCCAATGTCAAGGCCAGACTTGTCTTCAACAGCCCGACAAAGAAAAAAAAAAGAAAGGGGGAGTTCACCCACACTGAGAAAAAAAAGGTTTCTCCCCCCCTGAGAACAACCCCTCAGTCAAGCGACAGAACAGCCCGAGGCATACCAGCAGTATCCCCCATCTCCCCTTGAACAGTCTGAGGACCCCTTCCCAAGGTATACACTAGTGCCCATCCCTGCACTATCTCTCGAGGGAGGCCAATGGTACCCTCGCAATACAACGCGCTTCTCTGCAGAAATGTGCTGAGCCCGTAAAATTGTGGCCGCTTTGTCTTTAAGCCAAGTATTTATCTAAGCACAGTTCACATGCATAGAAAAATACACTCCTATGTTTTAAACAAAGACGAATGCATACGTCTATTATAAACACGTGCAAATAAAGAAAATACGTCACCATGGGGCAAAGACAAGAAAAATTGTTGACCTCTTGAACCAATCCCATAACCCTGAAATATTTAAACAAAAACCCTCTCCCTTTGATAAACAATAGTTTTTTAATACTCACCACTCCATAATGGGAACAAAAGGAACTCGAAATTCTCGTAAAACGCGGCAGTGATATATGCATTAAGCACAACACCCGCATGGGTATCTCGGAATACACTCGTCATTACACAAGCAAAAGTCACACTGGGTGCGCTCACTGCTTCTAGGCTGACTCCCTGGGAAAAATGCTGAGTCCAATAAAATCCTTCCCTCCCTTTAGCACAGTTAACAGACAGATATTTTCTCATTTTTTCTCACTAAGTAACTGAAAACTAACAGTTTAACGATTTTCCACAATCCCACCAAGGCTTTGTTGTTCGAAAACTATCGCTAAACCATAACCCCTTTTATTTTCTAACTGGCCACCCATCTCTACATTGGCGTTCCCAGGCATAAAAAAGAAAGAAGACTTTTATATCCCCTCTTAACCGTCTGCCACCACTGTAACTGGGGGGATTCTTCCCCCCCATTATTCATAAGGTAAGCGTGGACACGAAACGGAAGGCAGACCCCATTACTCATAACCTTTCTCTCTCTCTCTCTCTCTTCTCTCTCTCTCGGCAAGGAATCTCTCTCTCTCTCTCCACCTCTTTCTCTCCATTCTAACAGGTAATGAATATGAGAGAGTTGCGTCATAACATTAACGTTTATTAACAAGAATAAATAAATCAATCAACCAAGTAATCCAGTCTTACAGACTAACTCAAAAACAGTACAATGTCTAGTCACCAAAAAAAAGTCTACACCCCTCTGGGAACTCTTTGTCCCTCTGCATTCCACAAGTACCAGAATCGTCTGTTTCAAAGATACAGAACACATCCCGGTAAGTACACACAAGTTTAAAGACAAAGTTAATAAAATGGAACATCTTACAAGATATCAAACAAGCCATCCCTTTGGCTAAAGCACTTCAACTTGGCTAAAGTAATTCAACTCACCCATTGCAGCCGGAATATCTCACTCACTGATAAATAAAAACACTTTGGCATCTGCCATCGTGGCTTTGCCTTCCTCCCACGAATCTCTGTGCAAGTCTTCCCATAGACTTGGCTAGTGATACATTATGAATAGAAGAGGCGCACACGCACATACGAATGCACACTTCAACAATGCCTCATATTACTGGCTACAACCAGTTTCCCAAAGGCACTTTGAGAAGAGTTCATAAAACTGTCGTGCATTGACTTGTCGAACTAATCATTTTTATCTCACGCCATCCCCAGAATCTCATTGACAGCTACTCTCAGGTCGTCACCTCTACACTGTTCTCCACATTCCACAGGTCACAGGGAACACATGGACAATATATTATTAATCAAAAACCCTGGGCCTTACAGATATATATATATATATGTGTGTGTGTGTATATATACATATATTGTATTATCAAGAACAGTTACCAGATCGTAGTGCTACTCTCTGTTAAGTTGTTTGACACCATATCAAGAGACGGTCTTTCTTCAGGTTTATGGTAAATCGAACTACAGTCATATGACTTACAATTACACCTCCGCCTTTCGAAGACGACACTCTATTGGAAGACGATACGTCCTACACATACACACTATATATATATATATATATATATATATATATATATATATATATATATATATACTGATCAAGAGACTTAAATAAGGGCAAGGAAATGAGTTTATAATATATAGCAACATTACAATTTGTTATTTAGCTCACATCATTAAAGTAGAACCGCTGCGACTATTATTGTTAGTTTGTTACTAAATTGGACATCATTGCCATTAAAAGGCAATGCTGTAATGCTATTATATTCAACGTGTTACTTTACCCTGTAGGAGTTCCTCGAGAATTTTCAGTCTAGTAATTATTCAGACTGAATACGGATGTGCGATGTAAATGGGTATTTGTGAGCCTGTTTCCCTCCTACATGCATTTAAAACTATTTTCTAGACCTATACACAATAAATAGGTTTATAACATTCATATGACTGATTAAATGGGATATTTGCACATGTATGTGCTCATAGAGAGAGAGAGAGTACTGAAAAAACAAAATAGCTGTACCACATCCTCATCTATAACTATAACTGGTTTTATGCCTCTCAAGGCATTTTGCCTCCGTGATCCACGCCACGGTAACCATTCATCAAAGCCTATAGACCAAGCGTCTCATAATCCTTTCCGTCCGTCAGTTTCGAATAGGCCTAATATCACATCCTTGACTCGGCTACAGTTTATAACTCCTACCCAAAGTCCCCTGTTATCAAGCATTTCCATAGGCCTATGCGTCTCCCGTGGGCCTGTTTCCTTTTGAGGGTTTGGTTTAGAAGGGATGAGTACCTGTAGTGTAATGGCGCAGGCCTTCGATGGAATGTCTGAAAGCAGCCATAAAAAAAAGGAAGCCTTGA
>NC_087200.1:94313717-94346217 GCF_015104395.2 Macrobrachium nipponense | reverse complement strand
ATGTGATAATGATTCATATATATATACGTATATATATATATATATTATATATATATATATATATATATATATATATATATATACATATATATATATATATAGTATAATATCTTATATATATACAAAACAGATCAGTATATAGTATCTGTTAATATTATTGCCTTTTTTTTTTATCACAGGAGCAAATTCTTCTGCATGAGTCCTGGAGGTACTTCTACTCTAATTTTCAGATTCCTTTTCAGGGATCTTCGGATCGTGCCTAGTGTTCATATGATTATGGGTACAATTATTATTACTATCATCATATAGTATCACAAACACAGATATATATAATATATACATATATAATATATTATATATATATATATAATATATATATATATATATATATATATCCCCCCCCCCCCCCCCCCCTAGTATATATTATTTACAAAAAAAATATTAAGCATCAAATACCCTTTTATATTCAGTTCACATCACTTTATTTTGGGGATGACTTCCATCCGAAGGGAATTTTGAGGTGTATTATAACTCCATCCACCCAAAGTCTTACGTTCGAATCCTGGCCAGTGTATATTCGCCTCTAAAGTTCGCATTGAGTGTGAGTCACTAAACAGGCGGCTTCTTCAAAAGGAAAGCCGGAGTATTTCGAGGTTTTAAACCTACGAAGAACGCACGAGACTCTTCCACCGAAGGCTTTCATAATTCAGGAGATCTGTATGTAATTTACTAAAACATTTGTCTTGTGCTCAGTCATTTTGATATATTTTACAACTGCAGCGCTGTTATACAATACAAATTTTATTTAAAGGAAACGGATAGTTGTAAACAACCGCGATTTATACATTTACACACATCCTTAGAGAGAGAAAGGAAGACGTACAATTATCTTATTGTCTCCCTAAACCACTCATTCGAAAGCGTTTTGCTTAATAAAGAGAAAACCGCCTATCTGATATTTCCCTCGGGTGATCTTTGCAATCAGGTGCCACCAGTGACATTGCTAATTACAAAATCATCAGGTTTCCAGTATTTTATTTCGAGTTCAGAAATGGATGCAATAAACACGAGAGCAATTAAATACAGCAAAAAAAATTTAATCATGACACATCAGAAACTTACTTTTGATTACAAAAAATAGAAAGAACACATTAACAAGAAAATTTTTTAGTTTACATATCATAAGTAAAAGATCAGTAACATTCCAAGCCTTATAACCATACACGACACCGAAAAAGGAACAAAAACTACTACTTTATTTATCACGAACAAGAGATCAGCAACGTTTCCATCCTTTTAACAAGGCATTACGCAGAACAAAATGAGCAAAAACTACCTCATTTTTCATGAACAAGGGATCAGAAATATTCCAAGCCTTATAACAAACCATTACACAGACATTACAAAAATTCCTTATCAAAAAAAATAGATCAGCAACGCTCCTAACCTTATAGCAAATAATTAACCGCACACAACAAGTCAGTTAAATAGAACAATCAATTACCAATAACATTTAAAGCTCACTAGAACCTAGGTACTGCGACTTCCCCTTGAGGAAGGGCACGAAGGACGCCAGCTGGGAAAGGGAGTAAGGACATCCGCGGTACGGAGCATCGCAGTCGCCTCCGGAGAGCCCCGTGATGATGGCTTCGGAGTACGTGTCGTAATTCTGCATCGCTGGCCTGAAATATTATCAATATATGTATATATAATATATATATATATCTATATATAATATATATATATATATATATATAGATAATATATATATATACATAATATATATATATATATACATATATATATATATATATATAATATATATGATATATATATTATGTGTGTGTGTGTGGTTGGTGTGTGGGTGTGTGTGTTTTGTGTGTTGTGTGTTGTGGGTGCTGTGTTGTCGTGTGTGTGTGTGTGTGTAGAATATAATCCAATGGTAATTTTGTTGTATAAGTCTAGTCACTCTATTAATCCTGGTCATATCTATATTTTATTATTATTATTATTATAATTATTATTATTATTGTTGTTGTTGTTGTTGTTGTTGTTGTTGTTGTTGTTGCTATTGTTGTTGTTTTTGTTGTTGATGTTAATTATTCAAGTTTATCACAGTACCATGGGTACTGTAATAAAAAATATAATCAGCAATAATTTCTTTTGTATAAGTAAAGTCAACTTTATATAGAGATTCCACCGTAGATTTGAAGATATCTTCATCATGACAACTGTCACCATATCATCAAATACTAAAATTTCAATATAAAACGCTCAGCGTTCCTGTGAGACAGCTTTAAACCTTTACATGTCATTTATATGGCTTGTATGTCAAGTGAAAACTTTGTGTAAGTTATGATATTTAGTTTAATTTAATTCCTGGAGTTTAACCTTTAGGCAGATCGCAACTGGTCGCATACCATCGGTCGCCTCAAGATCCTCATGATTTTAGTTTCAACAATGTCGTCAGACGAGGAGGACGCGCTTTTGCTTTGTTACATAAGCAGAAGGAACAAGAGAGGATCGCGGTGGGTTAATCCATATTTTACAAGAAATGGTCAACGAGGGAGTTTTGGTGCTGCTCTGGATCTGGATGGGGACCCTGTGAAATTTCAGTTATTTTACAGAATGCCTAAAGAAGCCTTCAATAAACTAGGTCGTTTGGTGGGACCCAAGATTTTTAAGGCTGCAAATTTAATGCTCCTTGACTTGCTCGTCACCCGCCATTGCAGCAATAGACATGGCCTTGGCGCTCGGAGGCACAGACCACTCCCTTCCCAGCGAGTTCTTAATCCAACTGGTCGGCACACGACCAGCATAGTCAACTGCACGGCGATCAGTTACACGACCAGCATAGCCAATAGCTCGGCGATCAGTAAAGCCCGCCACTAACCTTCAGTTATGCCTGCGCAATTTTAACTGTTGGACTGTGCAGTTATAACTGAACGTTAGTGGCGGGCTTTATAGTTGCACGGAACGGCAGGTTCAGTCGCCTCGATGTGAGAGGTTCTAAAGAAACCAATGAGTCAGCCGCAATGCAACTGGTTGCGGCGTCGTAAGCAACTGATTTCATGCAACTGGTTGCATTGGTGTGGGATCTGCCGTAGACTTCAGTAAGGAAATTCTGATATAATATTATTATGCATTAATCTAAAGCGTTGAAGATACTCTAAATCAGTGGTTCTCAACCTTTCTTGGCCTATGCACCCTTTCACCATAAGTCAGCATGTCATTTCCCGCCCCGACCTTTCCGAAATTCTCTGCCTCTAAAGGTTCATTCCAAATAATATGAAGCAAAACACTAACACAAACACAGAAGCTAGCGGAAAGAAAACTTAGTGTGACCTCTCAATGTGGCGGACCGATGCACACTGCGTTTGGAGCCTGCCAATGCCCTCCCCCACCCCTCCCTTGAAACTCTGAAATACCCCTCCCCCCTAGAGGGAATTCCCTCCTGGTTGAGAACCACTGCTTTAAATAATGGTCTAAATATATATAAATATATAATATATATATATATATATATATATATATATAAATAGATATATATCTATATATCTATATATATATATATATATATATAATATATATATATATATATATATATATATAAATATATATAACACGCTTGATGTTTTCAGTAGGCAATTTAGCTTGAATTCTGTTTTTTTTTTTTCTGCAGACAGTCGGATGGATCTCTGGTTAATAAGCCTGTATATAGTAACAACTCACATCACAGTGATCTGTTCAAACTAACTCGTACAAACATATGAGTTATCGATGCTTATCAGTGATCTTATCGGAAACTTGAAGAAAAATCTTGAGAAACGTTTTGAAAAATAAGCTAAGAAAACGTCATACCCAATGAAGTCATAGGCCTGCTGCAGAGGATCGGGTAGCTTTGAAATCAGTGAGTGAACGTGGCACATTAACTTCTGACGGCAGTCGTTTCCTGGAATCTGTTGACAAAAGAATAATAGGTGAAATAAGTAAATAAACAGATAAATAAAACTAATTACCCATCAGGATGCCCTAGTTGAATATGCCCTAAGAAGGGTCATTCACTCTCAGACTTGACCCCAGACATGTCGAAAAAGGGAGGAACGTTGAAAGAAATGACACGGGCACTCACTACTGACGTTAGTATCCGGTCTGAGTCAATTGGACGTGCTAGAGTTATGGCCGACGTTCTCACCAACAGCAATTTGAAAACTATGGCAATTTTTACTATGGTTTGCGTCAGAACGAAGAACCCTGCTAAGAATATTAAGAGATACTGAGTGAAAGATTAGCTGCCTAAAAGAAATGAGTTTTTTCATGCATCTATCATAAATGAACTCAAATGTCATCCAGGTGATTGGTATAAATATTTGAAGATTGGCCAAGATAAATTTAGGGAACTGCTGGCATTAACATCTTATACGAAAAAATTAAACGCCTGTATGTGATAATCTAACCTCCTGGCGATAGACTAACCGCCACAATATGGTATTCAGCGAAAGGGAGGTTTTATGAGGTCCTAAGGTGCAGTGTGGCGATATATCCTCAGAGGCTTCCCGGGAATATCATTCCGGAATGCTCTTCAAATGTTTGCTTATTTTCCTGAAGCGGTATTTCCCGTGTCGCATCTGGATATCTATCCTTCAGCTTGTTTTATTAATATATCGTAGGTGATATTTTCCCGATTTCTGTCGGAATAACACTTGAATTTCACATTCCATAAGCATGGGTGTGACTTATATAAATTAATCCAGTTAGTCCAAAGCTACTTATTAAATACTTCTACCTTAGTATATTAATAGTTAAAGAATTGTCTGAAGTCACGTTTCGCAGACGACACTATTGCTGAAATGATAAATAAATACAGGTCGGTGTATGTAACTTCCATTTTCATGCACGGATGTTTATTATTTCAACTATAGAACAACCGCGCCTCACAGTGAATGGGCTACTTATACCTAATTTTAAACAAGTCTCAGGATTTATCTCTGCGACAGTCTGTACCGACTTAGAACAACCACATTCACGTACCGACGTCCAACTTTTCCAATCTTACGACCGGAGCTGAGCGTGAATTAGTACAAGAGCTAAGGTCCTTTGAACTAACCGAGAATGGCCAAAAGCGAGAGTGGTTGATACTGGGGTCAAAAATTGTGCTGATGGGACATGTACATGTAAGACACCTTTTCCCATCACGACAGCCGTGACTGAGAACCGACAAATGTGACATCTTAAGGCGGAACTATCATTGATTAATGATACCTTTCCTATTCAGTCATTATAGTATCAACATTTTGTAACATTTAAATGAATTATTAATGTTTTAAAAAATATACATTGGATTTTTTATGTTTCAATTCAAGATCAAATGGGCGCAGTGCAAAAACATTTGTGTGCATCTTAATATTGTTTATCAATATCCAATATTACAGTTTTCATTTTTATCTTTATTCTATTTTTCATTTCAGAGTGATATGATGAATGTATGGCACAGACTCCCAATGAAGCAATCCTAGGATCTACCAAGCCCGTGGAAACTTCATATTACATCAGACACAAAAGACAGTGATGTTAAGGAATTTGATGAAAGCACATGGAAGACTGCGGAAAGAGCGTAAAATGTGAGGAAAAAGAAATATAAGTACTCTAAATATGCTTCTGTCTGCGAAACTTTGCAATCTTCACAGAGAGAAATGTAACTACCACAGGCAATGGTAGAAGAGATTCACTTCAGTACCCAAGGTCCTTCCTGAAAAATAAACATATGAAGAGACGACAGATGATGATCAGCAGTCTTTACTGTGGTCAAAAACATATACAATATCTCCAACTACATCCAACACCGGAGTTCTCCAACCTGTGTGTATATTCTGCAACTGGTCTTGGAAAAAACGTCAAGGGAAGCATGAAGCTTTAGGGAACTGTGAAACCTCTGATGGTCAGGAGAAAATTAAATATGCTGCAACTGTGCTCAAGGATGAAGTCTTGTTATTGAAAATAGGTAATGTAGATTTTATAGCAAAGGAAGTTAGATATCATCATAGCTGTCGAAAAGACTATTTGAATGAAGCGGAAAGACATGAAAAAGACTATTTGAATGAAGCGGAAAGACATGAAAAGATGCACAAGGACAGTTACATGCTCAACTTCGTGACCTCCATGAGATAGCTTTCAAAAGACTGTCTGAACACATCTATATTTATCATCCAAAAAGGTTGTGCTGAATTACTGAGCTCGTTGAAGTCCCGTTACCTCCGGATATTGATGTGCCTTTGTGAATATGATTCTTCATACACAAGATTATGTGAAAAGATATTGACTCGGTTCAGTGACAGATTAAGGACATCGTTTGTCAAAGGCACTGTGGTCTGCTAATTATATTGAGATGCATGGTGCAATCAAGGAAGCCTTTTTCTGCGCTCTCTTCTACCAATCCTACTATTGTTGATGTTGCCTTACAACTTCACCATGTCATTTTGCAGCTACAGGAAATCACAAGATCCTTGCCTCAGGACATCACTGTTGATACCTTATGTGCTGGTGAGGCAGATGCTCCTGAAGAGCTACCTCTATTTTTCCAGACACTCTACATTGGCAGCCACTCTTCTGTAATGAGTCCACATGTTGAACGTTATGTCCAGTCATCTGCTGACGATTCAGTATTTGCAACAACCCGTGGAAGGGTAAAACTAGCAAAGCACATATCCTTGGGACTTGGTATAAAGAGCATGACTGGAAGCAGGAAGCTCTTGGACATACTCAACCATTTTGGTCACTGTATAAACTTAATGTAGCTGAAGTTCTGAAGACAGATATGGCAACCACTGTGGTAAGAAGGCAGTGTAGCTCCAGATGGAATAGTTCAAGAGCCTGGTTTGTCCACAGGTACAGCATAGAACAGTTATGATGAAAACCCTGAAACCCTATCAGGGAAAGGGACTTTACATGATACCATTGGCATTTGCTACCAAAATGTTCTTAAAATAGACATATCAACCACCAGTCCATCAGGTAAAGATGGAACACAAGCAGATGTGCCACCAAAAAAATTTAAGCAAAAAAGAAAGTTTGACTCTGACACGGTTCATCCTAGTCCATATCTAACAAAGAAACCTTGTATCTCAACCTTCAACTATTCAGTTAAAGAAGTTAATAAACCCAGTCACCTGATTCAGATAAGAAGAAGAGATATACCATGGGCAATGTCATGTGAACTGTTTGACGATACACAAAAGTGGTCCGTTTGGAATTCACGCATCACAGAAGATAAACTTCCATTCCAGATTGTCAGATATATGGAGAACTTACACTACCTCCGACACAACTGGATGTGGTTGCTGAAACGATGAGATCTTCACAGACTGTTACCAAGGAGTGCATGTGGTGCAACATACGCGCTAGTGAACTACAATCTTCCAATCGCAGAACCAGCTATGCAGATACGTACAGGACCAAGAATCTCCAAAGTATGATGATCTGTTCATATGTTTTAGTGTTTTTCACATTATAATGGCTTATTTTACTTCACTTGGACATTTCATAGGTGCATCTAGAGTCTTGGCACTTGGATCGCTTAGTGGATTTATTGCCGGAAAACACTTTAACCGCCGCAAACGACTACACCCACTGCTAGCTACAGCTTTCCAGGTGTTGCATTTTCAAAGCTTTCTTAAAACCAATGGAGCAATACCTGAAAACATACAAAGAATGTTGCATACTCTGAACTGAAGACCTTAGGCACTGAAGTGCATCTCTTGTAGCATTGCCTGTGGTAGCCATATTCCTTACTATGATTTAGAGATTGCAAAGTTTCACAGACAGAACCATATTTAGGGGACTTATATTTCTCTTTCCTCACATTTGACGCTCTTTATGAAGTCTTCCATGTGTTTTCATCAAATTCCTTAACATAACTGTCTTTTGTGTCTGATGTAATATGAAGTATGCAAATGCGTTCCGCGGGCTTGGAAGATCCTAGGATTGCTTCATTGGGAGTCTCTCCCATCATACATTCATCATATCACCCTGAAATGAAAAACAGAATAATAATAAAAATAAAAACTGTAATGTTGGGTAACATAAAAATTCCTGATATATATATATATATATATATATATATACTATATATATATATATATATAGTATATATATATATATATAATTCATTCAAAAATTACACAATGTTGATACTATAATGACAAAATAGGAAAGGTATCATTAATCAATGACATTTCCGCATTAAGATGTCACATTTGGTCGGAACTCTGTCACGGCCGTCATGATGGGAAAAGGTGTCTTACATGCATATGTCCCATCAGGGACTAGTAAGACGCCCATTTTTTTAATTCAGCACACTTTTTTACCCAAGAACAACCACTCTCGCTTTTGGCCATTCTCGGTTAGTTCAAAGGACCTTAGCTCTTGGACTAAATGAGCCCCTAACACTATCGCTACCTCTCACTGTCAAAATCAGTGGGCGATTTTTTCTGGTAAGTTTCCAAAACCTCTATGAGTTTATAGTTCCAATAACCTCTCTACGCTAGTCATTTGAGACAAGATGAAACTCGACTTTCAGAACGGAACCTTTCATTCTGTAAAAAGTCAGAATTTCTTATAGGGATTTTCTCGTCCTTACCGGAATAGCCAGGAAAGTGTTGTCATAATCAAGAGTAGATATCAAGGGTAACAGGATATCACTCGCCGCAAGGAAAACGTCTTCAACGGTCGTAAGAGATCTCGCACCGTCTGGAGAACCAAACATGCGCTCTACGAAAGCGTCCAGGGGCTCGTTCAAGAAGTCTTCGAGCGCTCGGTTTCCCGTTATCGTCTGTATCACCGATGATACGTCGAATTCGTTCGTCAGAGACCTTTGTCTGATGAAGGAAATGAAAAAAAATATATATATAAAAGATGAAAGATAATGCTTAAGAATATTTGCGCGTCTAACAAATCTGGATATGTAATGTAGTACTAAATGCCTAATGGTTCATAAGAAAATCTGTAGACTTACTGCTCTAGGTGGAAAATATCAGCTAATAAATTCAACTTTGTCAATTCCTTTGTCTACTAGTAATTTTTAACGAATATGTGTTAAGGATACTATTCTATTTCGTGCTCTTGCCACTCATACCCGTGGATGTACTTTAGAAATAGGCCCAGCTATCCAATGGGCTGCTCTATGAGCAAGAGCCCGTGCTGGCATAAGGCCAGCTTAACCAAACAACAACAAAAATATGTATCACATAACTTTCTTTATCCAGTTTACAGAATCACCAAACAAACCGCCAGCAAAGTAATATTACCCCACTGGGCTGTTCATTTAGTGTTCCGGTATTACCCACCTCGAGAAGGAATCCAAACCAGAGAATAGTTTAGCGCCGAAGAGGGTTGATATCGGCACACCCACCACCGCCACGAAGACCAAGAAGGCTAAAAGGGATACTATGAACCCGGCCACTGGGTTGACACTCAAGGTCCCGCTCCCTATGTCCGATAGGCTCACGGGCAAATTGAAGCCTAAGGCCACGTCTACCAATTGCCCGGACATTTTTTCGTCTGCGAAAGTAGGAAGGGTTTTTTTTATAGTCTGTAGGAATACTGTTTGTGCAAATAGGAAGTATAATTCTAAGTCACAGCGGCATCACTACGAAGAGGGTCTAAAACCTAGGCTTATGTTTGACAGTTTTCTGTGAAAGCAATCGAAAATTTCACACTTGAGATTTTAAGAAATATACATGATTAATATAGTCTATCATTTTACGTAACCTTTAGTATGAAATTAATGCTTTCATATTTCAGAACATGTTCGTCTTCCTTTGGTCCTTTCAAAGACACTCCGTAACGTTCAGTTAAAAGATGAAATTTTGCCATAACAAGCTCACCTGCGCTTGACCTAAGATGGCCTACCACCTCTGCTCCCGTAGTTATAACTGAAGTGACCTCGGCCTAACGTTCTACTTGACGTATACCTCTGAGGAGATGAGGCCAATCACCGCATCTGACTCACTGAAAGAGATAAGTATACAGGAGGTCATCAGTGATTGTTTTGGAGTATTCGTGGGTGTTCTAAGAATAGAAATATACACTTTCTCTCTTATCCGCACCCTGATCTGACATTCCGATGCTGATGGCTGTTTTATAATGGCTTTCTTCTTCTTTTTTCCTTTAGGAAAGTAAATGGACAGGTACAGAAAAGATAGAGGGGTCTTTTTTTTAAGGATAACTTACATATCCTCAGATAATTAACTTATCGCCTATTTTGCGAATCGTTTCGAATCCTTATTGGACCTTTTTCTTTGTAAAATATTTATGTTTAGAGATTCGGACTGCATGTGGATAGCGAGAGACAATCTTGGAAGGATGAACTACAATCGATTGCCCCGTTACGAGAGTTACAAAATATGTTTTTATTTTTTATCACTATGAATAAAGTTTTACCTCTGCGTATATAACAATATTTTATGAAAATTTAAAAGCAAGAAAATACCTAAGACCATTTTAAGAGGAAAGTTTTACAATTAGTTCTGTTTTGTTCAAGTAACCAAAGATGCAAACAAAAAACCTCCTCTAGGAGAAAGGGCAACTTGTTTACAGACGTGATGGCGTCACTGATAGCAGTTCCTCACCCATCTGGTCACGTAGCTGGGTAAGATACATCCGGGTACTGTTCCTATTGGGAAATAAAAGTTTCAATTCTAATATGTGAAGTTTCGTCACCTCCACTCTAGACTCTTTAGTGTCACAAATATTAAGTCACAAATATCACATGTATATGTCGAATTCGCTGTCTTTGGAGTAACTTAATCTTAAGGGGAGATATTGTAATTGTTGATGGTTTTATTTGTTATTTGAGTATATTTTCTGTTGATTCTGTCCTTAAACATTTCAGCTGAAGATTTAAAGCAATAAAAAAAAGTGCATCTTTCCCGGCCAGGATTCAGACCTTGGTTTTTGGGTTAGGCAGTGATAGACAGACACTTGATACTGATTCCGAGTACAGAGGAGTCGATATCAATTTATATATCTCTTGACAGCCGAATGATTGAGTCAACCATCTATCACTGTATCTAGACCAGAGACTCAGGTTCGAATCCTGGCTGTGGTAGATGTGCTTATCAAGAAACCCAAGTTGACATGTAGTATATGCATACGATTATCTTGATTATCCAGAAAATTCTCCGTTCCGCAAAAAAAAAAAAAAAAAAAAAATCCTATCTGTCTTTCTTACCTTATATAGAAACATTAAAATTAATTCAGTAATCAGATTTACTCAGTGCAACACCACTCTTGTGAGAAATTACGTATTTGAATTTGCCTGGGCTATTCCACCTCACCCTTTTTATGGTAACCAACACATCTGCTTGACATTTCAAGGGAATAAGGAATATAAAACTATGTATCGTTCTGTTATCCTTCCTGCCTTACTTACTTACAACCGTTTTAGTATAGAAAAATTTAACAAAATATTCTGCAGAAGCTAAGATGTTAAACAATCATCTGCAGAACTTTTCTTATGTAAACAAACGGTTATGCACAACTATTAGCCAAATGGAAAAATACTCTGGGTCACATTTTCTGTACCGTACTACCGTGTGGTACGTTGTCAAAGATGAACTGGGCGTAATCCTATACAGTACTGTCAACGTTTCCTGTTGGCCAGGATTGGCTATAAAAATAAGAGTGGTGGAAGTCGTTGAATCGAAGGTTCTGGTTGAACAGTGATGTGAGATATGCCACTTACTAGGCGACGAAGGCTAAATAAGACATTTTTCTACCAGATGATCATTTTGTGACTTTAAGCTATTACAATTGGCTTGACTTTATACAGTAGGGTTGATAACAAGAACGACGGTGCCTGGTTGTGACCGTAAGTAGAGCATTTGTAAGTCGTAGAAGAATAGTTTTATTTTTAAATTTATTTGCGAATAACGTTTAAGCACCTTAACATGGTAAGGTTTTCATGTTCTACTCTGGTCCATTACATCATATGTAGTTCTAAAAACGATTAACATTAATTTAGAGTATCGAAGTTTAATCAGCTTACGATATTTTTTCATAATTTAAATCCTTTCCAAGTGAAAAAAAAAAAAACACACACACACACACTTCTCATCGTTGATAAAATACTGCTCCTGTTTTTCCAAAACTTTTATTGTAGTTTATTCTTTAATAGTATATTATAAACGTCTGGTTTAAATTCATATCTGATTTGTGTATCCTTTAAGCTGACATGATATTATGATCGGGATTTACAGCTAGCTGAGAGGACTGACTGTCCCAGGTAATATATTGTAATGTTATTTCAGCCAAAAGTTGTATATATTACATTAGCATTCCTTTTCAGAATTCTAGATCTCGTCAAGCTTATCCAGTCAAATGTAATTTAAGAAAATATAAAGTTAATATAATTATCTATCAGTGACATGGTACAAAGGGCACACAAATGTTAAATAAGATTTTATTAAAAGAGAATCCTGGGTCAATTTCAATAATTCGACCAAAATATAGATTATTGATGTGTTTTTCTAGGAAAATGGGCATTACATTATAGAGCATAGGAAAACACCATTTATATTAAGAAAAGGGAATATCCTGTTTGAGACTTATTCATCCGTAAACAATCTAAGTTTAAAAACAATTTTATGACGTTTTTCATTGATTGAAGAATAAAACTAGCGTAGTTTTCGTAAATGACAGAATGAAACATTGTGAAAGAGGCATTTGGAAACATAGTGAGGAACGAGGGTTAGTTTACACAATAATAATACAGGGAGTCCATAAAGTCCCAGTACCATTCTAGCAATAAATACTTGTAATGGTACTGAGACTTTATAGACACCCTGTATAATTATAACAATAGCCATTACAATGACATCGTAATTATGTGGCTACCAGTTCCAAATTTCTGACACTAAACTTCATTTACATCTTGTGTTTAAAGCTATTAATGTCCTTTTAGAACCAAAATGATGCTATAATAATATCAAATTGGAATAGGAGCTGTTACAATTTTACAAAAAAAAAAAAAAAAAAAAAAAAAAAAAAAAAAAAAAAAAAAAGATAAACAAACATATTTTGATTGGGATTGAAGGTGAATGAATGTCTGATTATTACTTACATGGGTAATCCACGCTTATGGGCCA
Source organism: Macrobrachium nipponense (assembly GCF_015104395.2). NCBI lineage: Eukaryota > Metazoa > Arthropoda > Malacostraca > Decapoda > Palaemonidae > Macrobrachium > Macrobrachium nipponense. Next base: position 94,333,075 of record NC_087200.1, on the reverse strand, counting down.
TAAGGAGGAGAATCAATTAATAAAAAGTAAGGAAGTATATTTTATATACTCATGAACGGTGTGAGTTGTGTAGATAGATCTTTGTTTTAATGTTACTGCATTCTTAAAACAAAAGACATGACAAAACATGACTTTTGTTCGAGTGAGACTAGCTCACCATACATGTAAAAGCAGTAGTAAGTTACACTTACCAAAAATAGATTCGTGAAACGAGAACGAGATAATGAAGAATCTAATTTTTATGATGAAAGTTATTACAATAAAAGTTACTCTCTCTCTCTCTCTCTCTCTCTCTCTCTCTCTCTCTCTCCTCTCTCTCATATACAGCTAAGCTCACAACGGAACAGATCAGCATTCAGTACCCAAAACCAAAAGAGTAGTGTATGTTTTAACTATGTTGTTTGAAATCCACTATGGTTTTGTTGAGGTAAGGAGTGGCTCCTGTAGGTACCTGGTCGTTAGTCTGTTGTATGTTGTAACCGGGTCTCGGGAGGTAAGAAAAATAGAAGACGTGGACCGGCAATAATCTGACAAATTGTAAACTATCATACAATTGCAAATGGAATGGCCTCGACGAGGTAATTCTCATCTCATCGAAGTAACCTAGTCAAAAGACACTTCCTTGCCCACCCCCTCCTACACTCTCTCTCTCTCTCTCTCTCTCTCTCTCTCTCTCTTTCAGTATACACTAAGAAGGCTACTTTAGATTATCTGCACTTGATGGCGAGTTACCATTTTCTACTGTTATTTTCATAGGTAGTATACATTGTTATTACAATTCGCTTATTTGGTCGTACTGGATCACCGTGACTTTGTAGACAGCAAATTAACCAAATTGGCAATGCTGTATTACAAAAAACTGCTACACTTCTGGAGTTGTTTGAGCTGTCGTTACTGCACATATTATTTACACTGTCTATTGATTTATTAATGCATCAGGATGAGGTTGTGGTGTCCATATTACACTGATATTTGTTATATTTTCTTTTTAGATGCAGTATGAGCAATGGGGAAAATCAAATGCCTATAGATTACCTGAGGTACACTTTGCTTTGTTAGAACTTCGCTATTTCTATCGGAATCAGTAGTAGTGTTCCTCATTTGCAGAAAAGGCCGTTTACGATATTTTATGTTTATTTTAAATTCACGAATAAATATACTGAACTAAAAACATACCAAAATGTTCATAATAAGTTGTAAAATTTATTCTAATTTCAAAGGGTAAAACGAACGCATCCAATGAGCAATGATGAATCATGAAAATGAAATGGAGGGCATCAGAGGAACAAAAAGAAAAACTACGCCCTCTGACTTCTTTTGTATGCAGTATCAATTGGAAGTATAAAAAGACATTAAAAAGTTATTGTTTTTTGTAAGAATCCAGCTCAGGCAGAATAAAAGCTACAAAAAGTCCAACGTGGGTTGCAAAAGATGAGCCACATGCAAATTATAAACAGCAACTGGAATTAAATGATGGTTGGGCAGAGGACGTCCCTTAGAATACCACGAGGACGATTATGCTTTTTTTTTTTTTTTTTTTTTACCTTTTTCATATATTCCCATTTTATTCTGTGTAAACTGCTAAGTGATTTATAAACCTCTCATTGTGCAATATTTTCAAAATATCAATTTCTGTTCTCCAGATTCCTTGGGTTTGGCGTAACTGCGATTGTGGTGGTCGGACTCGCTTGGGATCGCCGTCGCTTCTAGACAACTTAATAAACACCGAGGCAGTCAACTTTTTCTAATTGCTGTTAAGAATTTCCAGTTTTCCATATTTAGGTAAATTCTGCTGGTTAGAAGAAAACGGTAACGAAAGGACGTGGTGCAAAGTTACAGCTATAGTACTTCTCTGCTAGATCCAGTGTTTAAAGTAACTACCTACCTAAATTGTGTTTTGTTTCATTTAGTATTTTCGAACCATACCTATGTGTGTTACCTAAATACATAGGTAGTATGTGCGTGTGGTTTATCATTCGGTAGATTCTAGTGTACCTATCCGCGGCGGCCCAGAGTTATGGCAGTTGCAGTTTTTCTATGCAGTTTTACCTCCTGAGCAAGAATTTGAAGTAATATTTATTCGGACGACTCTAATTTACCTTTGAACTCTATCCTACGGTAAAGGGGATTCCCATTGGGAAACCGGGGTTTTGGGTGGGGACAAAAACCCCAACTCTATCCTACGGTAATGGGGGACCCCAGTGGGAACGGGGTTTTGGGGTGGGTGGGGAGAAACCACTTGGGGGGAGATTTTGCCGTGTTATTGTGGTATTCCCACATTTATCACTTTTAAAAACACGAAATACAGGCGGAAATAAGAAATAACAAAACTAGCTATAGTGGAGCCGTTCACATCCATATTTGTCTACTACCACTACTACACAACAATGAATCCTACTACGCATGCGCTAATGCTACTGCGCATGCGCTAACTGTAAGGGAGCTTTTGGCCTAAACTCGGACTTCTTAGTGAGGAAAGAAATGGGGGTTTACGGGAGGGATATATGTATTTAGCCAAAACACGTTACAGTATGACCCCTACATTGCTACCGGACTGAGTGAAGGATTGGGTTGGTAACAGGTGGGCCCAGATTTGGCAGTTTCTCGCCAAATTTGGCTTTTTTTCCTAATTGGTGGGTAAAAATTCACTTTGGCTGGTTAGTGGTATTTTGGCTGGTTTTCAAACACTTTCTATTTGAGCTAAACACTGATCCCACGTTTGAGGAATCTTCTCCCCAGATTGGGAATTTTTGAAGGTTTTTCAGGAAAATCTGGGGAATTTGAATAGGTTTTTCAGTAAAACTTGGTAACATTTAAGCACAATATGTAGATGGAATTAAAATAAAAATCACACACACACCAGATGACACAAAACAGGCTGCCGGATTCTCAGGGAACGAGCCTCATTCAAAATTTCAATTCATTCTCGTTTTTTTCCTGCATTCTTATATTAGTTTATATATCTAACTAAAAACTATGATGCCGCTATACAAGCTATATATGATAAAAAATATGCATTTATAAAGATAGATATAACGCACATATATTTGCGGTTATTTGGGTTGGTTTGGATTACCATTTGGCGGGATTTTGGCTGGTTTCATGGTAGACTTTGGCTGGTGGTAGGTAGTGGTGTCATCTGGGAACCCTGGCTGGTAACCATACGTTGAGTTACATAAAAGCATTTACCTATTTTGTTTATTAAAAACATGTTATGTTGAATTAGTGTTTATTCCTTTTCATTTTTCCATAGTATTTTTGTATAATAACTGTTTTGAAATATCCCCTACCTAACATTTCACCATATATAACTGAAATATTATGTTATAATTGAGGACAGACACCTAAAAATGCTACGTGTTTGATATAGAACTCAGTTTTAGGACGTTTCGATACTACCTACCTACCTACCTGTTACGTGAAATTGCACATTGCGTTGCATATTACATACACACTCCCTATATCATTTATACACAAGTCAATCCCTCCCCTTTCCAGTATTCACGACTGGCTCTTTACGTTACACCATTTACAAGGGCATTTCTCACGATACCAACCAATACCTATATTAAAGTTTGCCATTATTATTATAAAACTACATTTCAATATATAATTTTTAAATATATAGTTTGCCATTATTCTTATAAAACCTACATTTCAATATATTCCATTATACACTTTTACAGACATTACAATTTACACCTCCCTTCCAGTTTCCTTACTATTACGCAGTTATGTATGGTTACTTTTTACATTTTACAACACTTCCACACCCATCAAAGTTAGGTTTATATGTCATTTTACCTACTGGGGGCCAAATCCCATCCCCGGTTAGGCAACATACCCCTTAGGTTTAGTTTGTTATATGTTGGTTTACCTACTAGTTTTACTTCCTTGAAGGGGGTTACCCGGTTAGGCTAGGTTGGTTAGTTCTTCAAGGGTGGATACCGGGGGGGGGGGGGGGGGGTTACATTCCTACTGTTTACCTACTAGGTTAGGTTACATTCCTTACTAGGTTAGGTTAGGCCTTTAAGGGGGGGTACAGGGGTGAAGCCCCATGGTCAGGCAATATTCCCTACTAGGTTAGTTAGGTTAGGTTTTGGTTAGGTTTTACATTCCTTACTAGTTACGTTAGGCCTTTAAGGGGGGGTACGGGGGGCGAAACCCCCACCTGGTCAGGCAATATTCCCTACTAGGTTAGGTTAGGTTGTTGGTTAGGTTACATTCAATTACTTAGGTTACGTTAGCCTAGTATTTCCCTACTAGGTTAGGTTAGGTTACGTTCCTTACTAGGTTAGGTTAGGCCTTTAAGGGGGGTACGGGGGGGCGAACCCCCGCCCCCTGGTCAGGCAATGTTCCCTACTAGGTTAGGTTACATTCCTTACTAGGTTAGGTTAGGCCTTAAGGGGGGGTACGGGGGGGCGAAGCCCCCTGGTCAGGCAATATTCCCTACTAGGTTAGGTTATTGGATTAGGTTGGTTAGGTTACATTCCTTACTAGTTTAGGTTAGGCCTTTACGGGGGGGCGAAGCCCACCTAGTCCAGGCAATATTCCCTACTAGGTTAGGTTGGTTTAGGTTACATTCCTTACTAGGTTACGTTAGGCCTAGTATTTCCCTACTAGGTTAGGTTACGTTCCTTACTAGGTTAGGTAGGCCTTTAAGGGGGGATACGGGGGGCGAAGCCCCCCTGGTCAGGCAATGTTCCCTACTAGGCTATTTGGTTAGGGGGTTAGGTTGGGTTAGGTTACATTCTTACTAGGTTAGGTTAAGGCCTTTAAGGGGGGGTACGGGGGGGCGAAGCCCCCTGGTCAGGCATATTCCCTACTAGGTTAGGTTGGTTAGGTACATTCCTTACTAGGTTACGTTAGGCCTAATATTTTCCCTACTAGGTTAGGTTAGGTTAGGTTACGTTCCTTACTAGGTTAGGTTAGGCCTTTAAGGGGGGTAGGGGGGTACGGGGGGCGAAGCCCCCCTGGTCAGGCAATGTTCCCTATAGGTTAGGTTAGGTTAGGTTACATTCCTTACTAGGTTAGGTTAGGCCTTTAAGAAGGGGGGGGTACGGGGGGGCGAAGCCCCCCTGGTCAGGCAAATATTCCCTACTAGGTTAGGTTACATTCCTTACTAGGTTTACGTTAGGCCTAGTATTTCCCTACTAGGTTAGGTTTAGGTTAGGCCTTTAAGGGGGGGTACGGGGGGCGAAGCCCCCTGGTCAGGCAATATTCCCTACTAGGTTAGGTAACATTCCTTACTAGGTTAAGTTAGGCCTTTAAGGGGGGGACTGGGGGCAAAGCCCCCCTGGTCAGGCAACATTGCCTACTAGGTTAAGTCCCTACTAGGTAAGGTTACATCCCCTGCTAGGTTAGGTTATGTTAGGTTGGTTTGGTTCTTTAAGGGGGGTTACAGTCAGGCCCAACCCCACCCCTGGTCAGGCAACATCCCCTACAAGTTTAATTAGTTTTGTTATATGCTAACCTATGTTTAATTTGGTCTTTTGTATTTATTAAAACAACTATAGGCCCTATTACACATTTACCACCCAGGAACTTAAATCCCACCCCCTCCTGGGCCCGTTATATATGTATTTGTATTATTTCATATTTTGAACCCATCCCACATTTACATTTAGTTCCTTAACTACCCATTTACTTTTATTACCCTTAACATTGCCAACTTATCTTGTTAAGTGCTTGTTCATTTACCTCAGCCCCACCCTGCCTCAACCAATAGCATCAAAGCATTTTTACTACTCCACCCCACCTCTCCTACCCTGTTTTCTACGGTCTGGCCTCCTGCCACCTCCTAACTGTAGAACTCCAACACTGTTGAATCTGCCGCCATGAACATCCACTGCTGCATCTACTTCACGCTCGCCCCAGCCCTCACCAGGAACTCTTTGCCAACTTCATGTAACAATTGTTACATGAGTTACAAAGATTTTTTCTGCCTTTTACTCAGGTAATTATGATCGACTAATCGGTTTTTGCCAGGACCACGGCCTCCTGAGAAAGCAGGTCTTTTGCCCCCATTCAGTCAACTCCAAGATACGGGAGGAGAATGTAATAACTTCGTCGGGTACTTGGCTGTTGCTTATTTCAAGCTGCATTTTGAGGTTAACCCAAGACCCGCCTCCACGCATTCTTAAAAGCAGCTGCTGCTTGTACCCTCCACCCCTTTAAGGTAAGCTCCAAACATTATTCTTAATTATTATGTTTTAGGAAAGTGAGTGTTAGGCTTTCGCCGAAAGTTGCGCCAAGGTATGTTACTATTCAGTGGGGTGTGCTGCTAAGACAACTCGTACCTTCCACCTTACCCCCGCCCCTCCCTCCTTAGTGAACATATGGCTCCGTGGTGGTTGGGGAATTTAAACATGGCGGCTGTGTTTACATCTCCTTCACCGTAACGAATACTTGGTACCTTCCTGTAGGACCGTTCTTCGGTGACTTAGACTATGGCAATTGACATTTTCTATGTTATTTTAGTTGCTTTACAAGGGTTGTAAGGAATATTTTTTTCGTTTGGTTGGAACTAAACTTTAATATACCTTGAGTTTGGTGCGGCTATTATGTAACTTTCAAAGGTCAATTTACTGCTTAGTTTTACAGCCGGCCGAATGGATATTTACTTTTAAATCTTGTACGTAACTCAAATAACATAGGAATCAGTCAATTGCCATAGTCTAAGCCACCGCGGATTGCTTCCTGTAGAAATACCTTTAATTGGTGAAACAACCTACCTAGATTTTCCACCTCTCAACAGAACAATATTTGTGTCTACAGTATAGCCTAGGTACCTAGCCTATGAAACGTTTATTGATATTAATCAAGATTCTAGATGTAATCTGCACAACTAGGGTGAAAAACCGCATGGTACAGGGGTGGACCATGTACGATCAACGTGTACAACCCCCAAAAAAGTACATTATAACGCGTCCTGACATCGGAGATGAGCATCAGTCGCGACTTGTTGTTGGTGAGAAACGGAGTTAAAGACCTTTACTTTCCTTTTGAAGTAAGTATTTTCTCCAAAGTTAGAAATTAAGGCCAAATTTTAAGATTTAAACAGAGGGTAGTGAAATGGTGGTATAAGGCAGTCCAAATCTCACCAAAACGCGTTCTACATTTTTACTTAACCTCGCATTTTTACTTACAACTCGAAATATTTAGAAGATTGACGCCATCTCGATGTTTACGGAGTCGCTTGTGTCAATAAACTTCCCATTTCCTGTGATAGCTAAATCCGCACACCACTTGCACCCACAGACGCTGGGGCACTTTCATCACAACAATCGGAACACAGACCCTAACCGGCTTGTTTGTTATTAAACAACTGTTTTGGTAGAAGACGACGACGAAGCGTACATTTGGATAATTTTTTAAATAGTAAAACATCAATTTTTACATATTTATGTTGATTGATTTGAAAATATTCGTTATTGAAAAAGTAACTATTCTGACTCAAATTTAGGGTAAGTAATATTATTTTGGAATTAGAACGTTCGTTTAAGTCCTGTACTTATTATGACATCACGACATCTTGGCTTTCGTACCTATTGTAAATAATTGCTTTACTCAACTTACTTGCTATTCATGTAATTGTTATAATCGTAATGCGCATATATATCTTTATTATTTACTTTTTGGATATATGAAGATGTTTTACTGCCGGATTATCGCCGTAGTGTGACGCAATCGTCTTTTTTTTTCGGTACCCTGGGCCTCTGTTTTGCTACCATAAGAAATTATGGGGCCGATTTTGCAATGACCAGAAAGTTCGTTAAAAGAGGAAAGTTAGTATTGAGGGGCATATGTTTTGATTGAGGACGAATACAAATTTTATTCTATAGCTAGCTTGTAAAAAACATACTATTATGAAGAACTTGATTGACAACCTAAGCAGCATACCTACTTTATGGGTTTCAGCGACAGTGCAAGCACGTTTTTGGGCAATACCTATTTCTGTAACGAACACTCGTATCAGAACGAGATTTTGCTATAGTACATTACACCCAGTGCTGTAATTTATAAGGGTATCGTGAATCACAAATCGTAAAAAATAAAGACACTTGTCCTTGTACCAAGAGACAAAAACTCCATTATGCAGGAAACTGGATACGAACACGCGTAAAAAGATCCACATACCCTCCCCCCCCCTCCACCGCCACCCCTTTCCTTCTTCGTTCCTTCGTCTCTCTCTCTCTCTCTCTTCTCTCTCTCTCTCTCTCTCTCTCTCTCTCTCTCTTGCCATTCGGTATGTGTTGACCCACCAAACTGGTATAAGACTACACACAAAACTTTGAAATTGGTGAAATTAGGCTTGGTATTGGAAGTATATATACATAAATATTAAAACAATTTTATTATTGCATTACTATGACAACTAGAATCCATGGAAACAGTTTATAATAATGAATCGGCGTATGTGTGAATCCTCCACTAATGTGGCAACGATGGTTTTGCCATTCTTAGCATGCAAACATTAAAGGTTACATTTATTTCTGGCATACGGTTATTAAAGAAATTCAAAATACTAATATAGACTGAAATCAATGAAAAGTACTAGCAAAAACAAAAAAGCAAAAAAAAATATATAATCCACCTATCCGTAGTCGTTCCTCTATGGTTTTCGGCAGCCAGATGTACGAAAACGTTAGAAACATTGGATTGTATCTACTTTAGAAATATCCAATTTCTCGGGGTAATTTGGTTGTAAAAAAAAGGGATAATATTCATGAATTAAATAAAAAAATTTAAATAACAAAGTAAAGAACTAAATAACGAGTAAAGTAAACAATTTTAGGGAATAAAACTTTTCATTTTTGTCTGTTGCTCGTAACTGTGTTTGTGGTGCGCGCGCTTAAGAACCAGGAACAGTAACTTGTTTAAAGTGCAATGTGGAGTGAATTGAGACCAAAATGTGTATAATAACAATCAAATAAGCACTGTGGAGTTTCAGTTGTGATGGCAGTAAGGATAAAAACCACCGATTACAATGTAAAAATGAATTCAGTTTAAACCATGACCCCGGGAAGAAAAAGTTTCATACTTTCAGTAATATAGGCAACAAAATGTTTTATTGTGCTGATTACAACTGCAATCTTGAGTAAGATCAATAAACGTTACATATATACGCTAACATTGTTCAAATGAGTGCTGGGAAGGCTGGGAAAGATGGATGTCATCACTGATCATAACCTGTACATCCACACGGTAGCTGCCATATTGGATTTCAAAACTGCCTTGAAAACATATTTTACGAAGAGCGTCACAAACTTATTTTAGTTCGTATGGGGCTTTCATATATCACATTTTGTTGACGAAACTTCAATCTTTTGAATGGTATGCTTGGAGTTGTAATTGTATTCTTGTTTCACCATTTAAATATCTAGTGAATAAGACCTGTTCACCGTGATAAGGGTTGGTAGTCGTTGGTGTTTCCCCTAGCTAGCTAGGTAAAACATTAGTGAAAGTCAGAAGTCTTATTCCCGGGGTCATGTTTAGAACAGAAATACATTTTTACCTTGTAATTGGTGGTTTTATCCTTACTGCCATCACAACCGAAACTCCGCAGTGCATATTGGATTGTAATTCTACACGTTTTATTCTTAACTCACTCCAAATTTTACTTGAAACGTTAGGTTTGACCAAAAAAAGTTAGATCTACTATATTACTATTATGCGGCGGCCTAGGCAATGGCAGTTGCGGTTTCTCTATGCAGGTTTACCTCCTGAACAAAAATTTTAAGTAATATTTATTCGGACAACTGTAATTAACCCCCAGGGGCCAGTACTAAACATGGCGAAATACATTGGACGCCCCAATCCCTAGTGGATGTCGTATTTGCGGTTACGTTCCTTGCAGTCCGTGCGGAACTATTCTTTAGAATTACGAAATAAAAACTATTTATTTGCTAGCACTCTTCATTGATTTACATATGTCTATTTTACTATTTTGGGTTTTTTTTTTTTTTTTTTTTTTTTTTTTGTTTTTTTTTTTTTTATGCCTGAAATAAATGCAATCTTAGTAAATCTAGCTAATAACTCCGTGTCAGGTATTTCTTTGGAAATTGCAGTTTCCTATACGATTTGGGTTGCATATTAAGAATTTACAGATATTTGTAATTAACCCCCAGGGGCCAGTACTAAACATGGCGAAATACATTGGACGCCTTAATCCCTGGTGGCTGTCGTATTCGTGGTAACGTTCCTTGCAGACCGTGCAGAGTTATTGCCTAGAATTATCACAATTTGTAATGCTTGTGTGGTAGACATACACCGATACCTTTACAAACTGTTTCCATGAATTCTAGTTGTCATAGTGGCTATTAGGCTAAATATTTCCCGCAAAATAATGAGCTTTCAAACGGGCGAATGTGTTTTCTAGGTATACCAAGTATTTGTTCTGTAATACTACTTTATATATACTTTTATCTCACTGTAACCGGATCACGTAGCTAGAGGGCATTCCATTAGGTTTTGATGACATCATTGATGACCCAGTCAGAGAATTTTCTATAAAGTTAACATTATGGTATTAGAATTTTTTTTAAATATAGGATGTAACCCCTTAAGGTAACAAGCTCATATAGAATAGCCCATGATTGTCAACGTTTGTGCAAACATTGGCTAGCCCTTATTTTTTATTTTTTATTTTTTTCCCAAGACCTTAAATCTTTTTTTCCCCAAGACCTTAAAATCCAGTACACAAAGGGAACCCCAGTGTGAAATTGGGGTTTAGCGAGTTTCATGGTCAGCCTATAATTAGCACCCCCCAAAGTGAGGCTAATAACTTGAAAACTGTCACTAAGTCAGTTGAGGGATACATCTTATACCTTGCCTAACCTGGATCATACTTGACTTTGAGTGCATTGCCTTCCCCCTCTTGGGCCCCACCCAACCTAACCTAGAGCAACGTAACTGTAAAGTAAACAGCCCTAGGTAGTTTCTCCATCGGTTCATGATTCTGCTTGCAATTTTTTGCCTGATTCCCACCAGTCACCAACCACGATATTTACTAAATTTTGTTTGTTTTTACATTCATCCCTGAGGGGCTGGTGCTAAACACACCACCCATGTTGTGCATAAACCGGTAAATCTAAAGGAGAGCTCAGTCTTTTGTTTGCAGAAGAATATATATTTTTCAGATGTATTTTTTATTGATTATGCTTAAACTGATCATTAATATTGGTGGCATCAAGCAATTACACCCTTGTTCCCATTTAAAAATCTTGGGGGACCCCAGTGGGAACCAGGGTTTTTGGGTGGGGGGGAGCAGGAGAAGAGTGATTTCCAGGGCACTACCTAACCAAACAAACCACCTAACCTAACCTAGAGCGCCGTACCCCTACCTAGGCCTAGCGAGGGGGGCTTTGGCCCCTCTGCGACTCCCCTTAAGGGCACTACCTTCCCTGCACATTCATGATAATTCCGAAAAATTTGAGCGGCCATTAGGCTAACTGAGACCATACTTCAGCATATTTCACATGATAAAGTATATACAGGCGGTCCCGGGGTTGACGACGGTTCCGGCTTACGACGTTCCGAGGTTACGACGCTTTTTCTTAAATATTCAATGGAAAATCCATCCTGGGTTACGACCACTTGTTCTGAGGTTACGACGGCTGACGCTTCCGACGCTCCGACTTAACGACGCTTTTAAAAAACACATACTATGATAAAATTCCTTTATAGTTTAGCACAGTATATTAATAAAAATAAGTTTCTGGTTAGATTACAACAAAAATTTTGAGGTTATGATGATTTTCGCCTTTTTATGTCGTATTTTTCAATGTTTTTTAGTGACGCCTCATATGCGGAACTAGTTTCCGAGCGAATGAATACATACTAGCTTGAAAAATCATTGCTTGTTTCCAGTAATAATAACAAAACGAAGTTTTTGACATACGAATTTAATTTGTTCCGTTACCATCGTCGTATATCAAAACAGTGTATCTCAAAGCATTTTTTCCCATTAAAAATAATGTAATATGTATTAATCCGTTCTAGCGCTATGAAACCACACCTAAACACAGCTAAATTACATATAATATACACAATTTATACACAAATAAACAAGTAATAACACACATAATGATAAAATAACATAGCAATGTGATAAATGTTAATAAAATCAATTAAAAAAGAAAGGAATTTTACTTACCACAATGAAAGATGACGTGAGGCCAGCAGGGGGGAGGAGGTAGGGAAGGGTGGCAGAGAACGATTTGTTCTCTTTTTATTTACGTATGTACGCTAATAACTACGTAATAAACACAAATGAAATAACATTGCTAAACTAATTTTTTTATTTATTTTTTTAATCAGTTCGTAGTTTAGAAAATAATGGTGATGCCTTTGGAAGGTTTTTATAGCTTCCTTCTGCTTGATGATCGTGGATATTGTAGAAGGATTTTGACCATACTTGTTTGCCAAATCGACGATACGAACGCCACGTTCATGCTTTGCTATAATTTCATGTTTTGCTTCCATCGAAATCATTTTCTTGGGTTTTTTCTTATCACCTGCTTTGTCTTTAGCTTGGGACCCATGGTTAATAATAATATCGACAAAATAACACAAAAAATAGGCACAAATACAACGAACTAAACAACGACGTGTTAACATGCAGCACCAACAAACAAACAGACTGAACGCCATTTATCGGTCGCCTATACAACTAACACTCATCGCAAAATCGTATCTCAAATATTTCGTTGTATATCGAAGCTTATATTTTCGCAAATTTTCTGTTGTATCTTAAAACATTCGTTGTTAGGGCAATCGTATGTCAGGTTCCAGTGTAATTTTGATCAGAGAGAGAGAAGAGAGAGAGAGAGACGCCTTGGCAACAATGGTCCTCGGGGATTGACGTAACGTTTTATTTTCTGAACAGATAGGACAGAGAAGTGTTCGTTTCATTAAACGGCCTCTGACTCATGGCGGGAAATGTTTTGTTGATACTAATATATAAGCCTATTTAAAGATACGTTTACTTTAATTAGTCTATATGATACGTAAATAGTAATCAGCTGTTCTTGTAGCCCTCAAGATTTGGCAAATCACTCCAGGTTGTACATAAAACTTCAAGAATGTAGTGTCACCAGAGGATTACAATAGTTTTTACCTTCAAGAACCAGCATTCTTTTATGAAAATAACTCCAGGTTGTACATAAAACTACAGGAAACAACATGTAGTGTAACCAAAGGATTACAAGTAGGTTTTTATAACTTTTTATTAGTTTAAGACATATTTCCAAGCGTCGTTCCGGCTTACGACGATTTTCGGCTTACGACGCGTCTCGAGAACGGAACCCCGTCGTAACCCGGGGACTGCCTGTACAGGAAATAGCTTACCTTACATAGGTTTTATCGCACCGAAAGGCTTTTTTTTTTTGTCAAGTCAAGACGGCACTTTTCCTTACAAGTCCAGCAAATGTGTTCACTCTTGATTAAACCGTGATTTTGGGCAAAAGTTACGAGCCTTTCTATTTGCCCAAATAATAGTTTGTGAAATCTCTATAATTCCTGTAACAATTTTCACACACTGGGGAAACTTTCCTGGGGAACAAAATCAGAGCTTTTAGTCGGTCATGCTAATTCACTTATGGCGCTAGTGCAAGTAAAGCTTAATTGGAGAAAATAGGTGTATTTGCCGAAAAAATTTAGACATTGTACATTAAATATTGTCATTGGCTGAAAACACTGTGCTTTCCTTGTTTCAGAGAAAATTGAAACGTGCTTATTTACGATTGGATATTGTCTATAATGATGTCACTTTTTGGGTCGAGTTTTTTTTTTGTGATGTCATTCAGAAGTTGTGGGTGTTCCCATGACAATTCGAGATTGCGCAGCACACAAACGAACGAACAGGAGCTCATTAAAATAGGTGATACGACAGAGACAACAACATGAAGGACTTTGTTTTTTCTGTAGGTACAAATATTCAAGTTGTGTTTTCTAGACCGATAGGACTTGCCGCTACTAATTTCCATCTTCCTTAGAACATACTAAGTATCATCTTTCAAGGTATAAACACATTCATACTAAAAATTGGCCGGAGCACTTATAAAGATTTACCCATAATCCAAGCAAGAGGGTCACAAAAGTTGTTTACTGTGGCTGTTTGAATCTCTAGAGGTTATGTTAAGGAAATTATTAATCTTGAATTGAATGATACCCATATTTCATATGAGATGATGTTTCAATTTCTTAGAAAGAGTTTTGATAGTATAGATTGTAATCCTTTGTGGACAAATCCCCTCATATTAGTAGCAATAACAGGATAATCTTTAATGGACGAACCCACTCTTGGTGAGCATCAATATTACACCCTGATTTTGGGGAAATGGGTGGGAAAGAGGTGCCATTACTTCTATAGCCCATTAACTCAATAATGACGACTTTTTAGATTAGCCAAGTTCAAGGAAATGGGCAGCTCAGAGGTTAGTTGAGATCTTGAATTCAGAGGAGTATATTGCCTCCCTTTCTCTTGCTTGACTTTTTTAAAATGAATTTGTTCATAAATATACTAAAGGGTTTCTGTTGATTTTAATTCTTATCTTTTATGATAAGAATGTCGGTTATAATTGTAATTTTGCAAAGAAAAGTGCAAAGAAATATTAGAAGAAACTTCATCTTCTTGGTAAATTTACATGAACATTTTACAACAAATATATGCAGAATTTGTTAGCCTACTGATTTTATTCCTTATCTGGTTTGATATGGTATGAGACTTAATTATAATTTTACCAATTATAATTTTACCAAATAAAATATGTATATTTATTAGAAGAAGCATGCATAACTTGGTAAAATTTACAATTGCCTTGTAAAAGAGGTCCCACATGGGATTGTAAATAGTAATTTTCAACTAATTGTAGAAGGTAGGGAAAATTTTTAAGAAATTTTTCTTATACATTGTGCATTTGCATATCTTTCCGTTGATATTTTTTTTTAATTGGCCAACCTCAAAGTTTACCTAGCCTGGGGTGCTGCTTATTGATTTTTTGAGCCCAGCTCCTAAGGGTTAACCTGGTCTAGTCATACACCTGTATTAACAATTTGACAAAGTTGAAGGAATCAGTATTTGAAAAATAGTGTGTTTATAAGATTAATTTTGCAACAAAACTTGAGTTACCATATTTACTCATTGCTGTGTGCAATATGTTGACTTGGCCAAGACCTGCTCAGGGATTTTCAAGATGTCTTCTGTTAAGCTTAAATGTTGACACAAATGAAGTACCCTTAGGTTTATGAAGAAAATTAAAGTTCAACTTCAAATTTTACTGCAAATGTTCCAAATAATTAGCCCCCCTCAAATTTCAAAGTGTTATGGCTTTCAAACCTTGTGAGAGGCTCAGTGCTACAATTGACAGTCTGTTGATCAAAAGTAATTAGTTTTAAAAATCCAGAAGATTTGCTACCTCACATTCCTCATTTGTTGATTCCTTGACCATCATTTTACATTAGAGTACTTGGGAAATCATTTTCAGATAAATGTCAATGTTTGTTAGAATATGATCCACTAAATAAATAGTCTTTTGAAATTGTAATTGATGTCTCATATAAAACTATTGGAGTTGGTTGTGCAGTAGTTCATGGTGATTATTCATATATTGGTAGACTGTCTGACAATACTCCTAATTTTACAGCAGAGTTGACAGACTTGGCCAAATCTCTCAAGGTAGCATCTACCCTACATGGTAGTATATTTGACTATATTCAGATTCATTTAGTGGTGCATTAATGGCTGTTGGACAGTGTAACTCCTATCACCATATTTTTCAGCAAATCTGCATTAGAATTTAAATCTGCCCTTTCTGCTGGGCTAATGAACTGACTGAGAAACAGGAAACATGGTTACAAAAGGTTATTTTATATTGTGAAAACAGTTATTCCTCTAATGTTGACCAACAGTAAGTACAAGAAAATAAGTTAAAATATAGAGAATTGGCCATGAAGCGATCATCCTAATTGTTAACGGTAGTTGTGCTATCCCAAGTAAACCATTCGGGGGTCTTGTAGAGTCAGTACCACTCACACTGTGCACTGTAGGCATTACTTGAGGTTCTTTGTTGACATCCCTTTGGCCTGTAGCTGTAACCCTTTTCATTCATTTTACTATGCTTCTGTTTATATTCTCATGACTGTATTACTTATCACCCACCCCAAAACGTTTTCAACATTTTGAATTACTTTTTCGGGGTTCGACCTATGTCGGCCGGTGAAATGGTCCTGTAGCACGCATTTCTAGGTATAAATAGATTCTAAATATACCAGAGAAAAAAGCTAAATGGAATGCTGAAGTTATTACCCTCAGCTCGAACGCCATAGGGCGTTGGTATAAGCACTGGGGTGAGTGGAGGCCACTATCACAGGTCTTCTGCCAATTAGAAGATTCCCTTCAAAGTCCCTCACAAGGCAAGTGCCGTTACAAGGACTACTACATCTACCTTCTGCTCGCTATTACTACCACTCACGCCCGGCGGGTTCATTCCTGTAATTAGCGCATTGTTATTCGCACGTGTCTCGCTGCTCCCAGTGTGTGTTTTTGTCGAAGCCATGTCTGCTGCAGAGCTCCCAGCTTCTTCATCCAAGTTGAGTATTCCATTTTACATTTTGGTATTTCGTGTGGTCACGATGCATTCCCTTTTTTTAGCCTTTTTTGGCCCCTTAGTTCTTGCGAACCGGGGTGATGCTCTTTTCATCCGCCATCTTGGGTGCATCATCAGACGCGTGTGTTCTTTCCCTTTGTTTGATTATGATTACATTTACTTCACGTTTAGTTTTTATCTGTTTTTACCGCTTTTTCATATTTACCCGTGCATTTCCTAGCTCCTGGCATATCTGGAGTTCTGGTTTTACGTGTTTATCTATACATCGTAGGCTCTAACTCGCTCCTGACGTCCTCTGGGTTCTCTTGTCAATTGTTTATTTCGCTTTTTCTAGCCTTTGGCTTTGTCCCCAGTCCCTCAGGAGCGTGTTCGTTCACCTTCGTACGTATTCTTTATTTTTTTCTTATATGTGAGTAGTGTATTTGGGCTTCCAGTTAGCCTATAGTACGGTATCCTTGTAGAGAGGGCGATTCCCCTCTCTCTCTCTCTCACGTTTTTATGCATGCATGCTTTTATTGTATTTTCGATGTTAGCCAGCTATGCACTCTATTTTGTGCACGTTTATGATATTCATTTCAGTGTGAGGTTGGAAGTCTTGCTTTCCTACCCTGGCTTGCCCGACCAGACCTAGGCTAGGTTTGAAAGGTAGGTCAGGTTACCCTACCCCTCCACCCTTTAGGGTGGAGGGGTAGGGTAACCTGACAACAAAACATGACAAGAGAGTCCCTCTCTTGTCATGTTTGTTGGGCCTAAACCCTCCCTACCTGACCTGATCGAAAGTTTCGATTTTGGAGGGTTTTGTTGGGCTCCATCCATCCACGTCATGACATCCTTGGAGGCCGAGCTAGCCTACCTGACCAGATCCGTACTGATCTCAGAGGGTTAGGCTGGGTCCCTGCTGGGTATATCCTTTTCCCCCTTATTGTTCCTCTTGCGCAATTCTTCCAGTGATTTCTCATCATTTTATTATGCTTGTTTTGTTGGGTATTGCCTTAGCCTTGCCTCCTTTAGGGTGCCAATTGGCCTGCCATCTTCTGCTCCCTTAGTAGTAGGCTAGTACAGCTCCCATAACATAAGGTGGTGGCCACTGATCGGTTGCTGTGTCCAGGCATTCACAACTTGTCCACTCTCCTCAGACACCCCCCCCCACCGTTCCTGTCCGGCGCTGCCTAGCTAGCTCGCGGTGCAAGTAATCCTACTGATGAACGGCTGCTGTCGACCTCTGCTTCCAAGCCTTCCACTTCAATGCTTCTCCCCCACCCAAGAGGTCCCACCCAAGAGGTCGAGAGCCAAGACCTCCAGAGCTAAGCCGACGGCTTTGACCAGGAGGCATTTGCAAATATCCTGATGATGAAGATGAGCGTGGTAGTGGACACCGACTCGACTCGCTTCAGGCCTGGAGACCTCAGGTCAGTCGATCCTATCTCTGACCCAGAGGATCAGAGCCCAGGAGGAATTAGTATCTGGAATCCTCCAGTCCGGGACCACGGCACAGACCGCGACAGTACCGGACGCATCAAAGCTGCCGCCATTCGAGAACAGTAACCCGTGGCGGTTAGCTCTGCATGCCCCTTATTCGGATGGAAAACTAACTATTGAAGGTTGCGGAACCCGGCCGGTAGAAGACTTGAGTTCTTCCCGGCGGGCCTTCAATTTCCATTCCCAGAAGATGTGCTAGTCAGAGTAGACAAGGTCCCGAGAGAGACAGTCAGTCATCTACCCTAGGGACCAGGCCCAGTCTGCATGGGTCCGCACCCTTACAGAATGGGACTGCGTCACACAAAGTTGACACCCCATAAAGGTTGCTTCACTATGTTTGTGGCCCTACGAGGAGTTCCGACTCCTTGCACTTCAAAAGTGGCGGAGTTGACTCTACAAGCTGCAGTAGAGGACAAACCCTTACCTCTATTAAAAGAGACAGAGGCTACCTCCTTGCTCTTTCCCGGAAATGTAGAGTTTTGGACCCAGTGTGTGCCTCCGCCCTGTTCACCGAACAGCTAACTAGGATTCCGGACCCCTTGGTCAAAGCGGAATTCAAAGAGATGCAGACTGAGTAGGTCGATTAACTCAGTCACCTCAGCAGAGTTGATCGCTACGACATTCGCTGATGAGGCTCTGTTTTGAGTCCACACGAAGTCATTGTTACAGTCCTTCCAGTCGGACCTGTATGACTTCATAGTGGCTAGGCGAGCCTGCAGGAAGCATGTCTTTGCAAATGCTTCCATAAGGCACGAGCCAAACACTCATAAAGGCTTCAATTTAGGGCGCCAATCTCTTCCCTGAGGATGCGGTTAACAACGTCCTCAGTGAGGCAGCTAGAGCTAACCAGAACCTTCGTGTCCGTTGGGGACTTCCTTTCAAAAGGAAGTTTGAGACTCCCAGACCACAATCCAAACCTAGGAAGAGGGTGAGGAAATTAGAACCTTACCAGTCCTCTCATCCTCAGACGGTTGTCCAGGCGGCCCCTATCTCCCAGATCGGCAAGCCTTCAACATCCAAGGCTCAGCCACAGCAGCAGTTTGTCCTGGTTCAGAGTCCTCTGGCTCGGCAACCCTCAACCTCAACAACCTTAGTAGCCTCCCCAGCCTTCAACGCCTCCTATGAGTCACGAGGAGCATTTCGTGGCTACAGTAAGCATGCAGGGAGTAGCAGAGCCAGAGGTGCCTTCCGGCAGAGAGGTGGCTCTAGAGGCAGAGGCCTCAGGGGAGGCAGAGGAAGCAAGACTGCAACAACCAGTGAGACCCCGCA
>NC_087200.1:94292666-94313217 GCF_015104395.2 Macrobrachium nipponense | reverse complement strand
GTGGATGGAGAAGACCGAGAGGGCTGTCGCTGTTCCCCCTTCTTAGGAGGAAGGTTCTCGGAATATGCTCTTGTTCGAAGGGCTTAACAGTCCTACTCTGCAAGATGCTGTGACTTCCGAGATCCAGAGGAACTTTGCCGAGGTTATGGCGGCTGATTTCGTCAGCACAACGACCTCGGGGTGGAAGGATCGCCGCTCCCACCACAGCAGAGCCACCGGTCTCGGCTCGAGTCGTTTTGGGGCCCGAGAGGGAACCCAAATCGACGGTGGGTCTGCCGCGATCGGAGCTCGCAGACTGTGTTGAAACCAGGTTGTCTCTCTGTCTCCGGACCAAGAAGGCTCTCTCAGTTCTGGCCGGTCGAACAAGCTACTTCACCTCCTCTCCACTGCGACAGAGGCGTTTCTATGTGTCTTCGGACACCGTATTTGAATACCCCTTCGGTCCTCCTGAGAGGTTTCGACCTCGACGAGGACTGGAATGAGTCGGATAAGGACGGTATCGGCTACTCTCCGTGTCCAGGTGTCGATCAGCCCCACCCAGACGACGTTCACAGTGGCGGCAGACCCTTACCTACAGTATGAGTTCGTAATCCTCCTCGGGAAAACGTTTTCTCCTGACGATACGTTTTCCCAGGCTCTGAGAGGCCATCGCCGTAAGGCGATGGCTGCTCCTTTTCTTCTCCAACTGCTAGTTCCGCTGGGAAGGCGAGCCAGTATCCAATTCCTCCCCCGTTCCCTCTCTCCTTACGGCTACGAGGGAAAGAGGAGGGATCCTAGAGAGATTTCTCTGTAAGATCCCACGTTAGGGGCTGCGCTACCGGGGGGACCTTCGGGTCCTACTTGACGTAAGCCCCGGTCGTTGAGGAGGGATCCTGCCCTTTCTCGATTTCTAGGGAATCGGGAAATCGAAGAGGACCACCAGCCGATATCGTTTGACGAATTCGGTGGGGATTTCGCAGAGTGCTTAGAATTCTACGGAATTTCTAGCGCAATCAGAGTGTTCGAGTTTTTTACGATCTCCAAACACTTAGGCGAGACCCACGGGTCCAAAATGTGCAGCGAGAATCCCCCGATAATTGTTACACGATAATCGGGAACCTTCGCTTAGGCTCGAATTCCTGTAATTTCTAGCATTTGGAAGAAGACTGCTGCTGAAAGAAGAGTATCACAGTAAGGCGATTAACCTGGAATAGAGAAGAACGGACGGGAACTTCCAGTTTGGCTTGAACTATCGTCTTCGGTATTCTGTTCACCATTGAAGCTTTCCTTTGGGAAAGACTTCTCCTTCACTCTCTTGACTAGAGAAACGAAGGCGGTCGATCTCCAATCCCTTATTCTCATTCCTCGATCGGAGGAAAAGAATTTGAGGATGGAGGTCTGTGGTACAGAACCTACAAATATACTACGTATATTACCCTCACGACATGATTTCTTTAACCAGTTGAATTGTCCGGGGGGTAGGCGCATACCGTAGTTAAACTCATACGGTTTGTGACCGAGACGAATTGTTATCTAATTGAACTGCAACTCGGGGTTGCCTGCAACCTCCCAGCAGTATCAGTTTCGATTTTAGATACTTGGTATTGTCATGACAAACACCAAATCAGCTTTTTGTATTTACCGAAATCATTCGTTTAAATATAATTGCTCGAGCGTATTCTTTATGCTCGATGGTTCTAGCCGAACGCATTCCTTCGTGGAATAATGGGGATTACCTGGCAACTCAGGATGACGAGTCACCGAGAGCTACTGCGTATTGAACTGCCTGATAGCAGCTCAGTATCAGCTAGGTCTCGGAGATGCACGGTCTGTTACGTCTCTCTCTCCCCTGGTTTGATTGACTACCGAACCGTATCTCTGCCCAAACAATCATGGACTTAGGTCTCTGATTAACGGGGATTCTCGCAATAATGAAGGACCATCTACTGCTGTGACGCTCGACTTCATCGCCTCGACATTGCGAGAATTTTCAACAGAGATATCTCTTGGATCTTCATCTTACTGGTTACCGCATGGTAACAGAAGTCTGTAATTAGTCTCCCGCTGCATCGCACCGCGATAATGCGAATGATTTTGCAGACATCTGAGTTTGTCTTCAAAATATCTGTATTCGTAGTGTGCAATTATTTTCATTGCTCGCCCACCGAATTAACTGATGTGTCAGAAGACATCGCTTACTCTCCGACCTGACAGCTCTACTTCCAAATGTTCAGCCCATGAGAAGCAGTTCTTCATGGCAGTATTCTCCCTGTCTCTTCATTACTGAAAAGCCCTCCGCTTTTAATTGCAACTACGATCCTCACCAAACAGCAATGAATAGCGGTTAGCGTTCTCAGTCTTGTAGCACAGGTCAGAATCTTGAGAATCCTTCTCTCGGTTCAGCTGTGAAGACGTAGGTTGCTTTTTTCTGTACACCTTCGTCTTCAACGACACATAGTGTTGTTTCTCCTTAGCTGAGAATCAAACTATACTATGAGATATCTTGCCATCAGGGACCTCGGTCTCTAGAAGGGCAAATTGACTTTCGCCTGTTGGGCACATGCCTTAAGAGAATCATCACCTCGCCTTCTGGCATTGGTGACGAACAAATTATTTGTTAGTCTCTTGGCATAACCCTTTTAAGGCGAAGGTCACGTGACTTGCTCGGGTGCTTGGACAAACTTGCCTCCTACCGAACGCCAGTCAGTCGGCAGCTGTCAGAGCGCCCAAGTCAGTTACGAACTTCGCTGTGGACTTAGTTCGGTTGTTCCATAACAGGTCTTTTCTTCGTCCTAACGGCTTGTACAGTAACCCATACCATCGACACCCACCATTGAGTGTCGGTGTCCTATCCACTACGAGAAGAACTTCACTGCATGGGGATAGGAGAATGTGAGACACTTCGCTGCAGACGGATAGACCAGTATGGGTACAGGACATCACCGAAGTCGAGAAGAGGGATAGGTCATACGACCATTCCCTTCTTTTTCCTCTGAGGTAATTGCATGACTTTTCCTGCGAAGTCAAGCATCCAGGGGTGGGATGGGGATTCGTGACGCTCGATTTCGTACCGACTTCGTAGCGAAGACTCAGAAACCTTCGGTTCCTGACGATCGGTTATTAAGAGTCCTTCACAATCCCCTCCCTAATGGAACGTCACCGCCTTCGATGCGAAGGAGATGCTGCTTTGTCCTGTGAAAGCGCGACCGCGCTTTCTGAAGAACTCGACATCCCAAGCTGAGTGTTGAAGACTCTTCGTCAGCACCAAGATGACCTAGAAGTACACTCCTCGAGTTGACACAAGAACTTCTCCGTGGCGCAGGTACGTGAAGGTAGGGGTCTGGTACAACCAGACCACTGGCACCTCCTTCTACCTTTTGATATTGCCCACAGGTCCTTGGATCGTTTTCCTTGGGACCCGTGGTGGCTGCTCAACATGTTGTGTAGCTAACCCAGACCTAGCAGGCTGAACAGCATCGAGTCCTGGTGTGACTGTAAGAATAGATAAGTGAATGAGAGAGTGACTGGTTTCTCTTCCTATCTGTTTTCTCCCTCTCTCCTGTGGTAGGGATACGGTTATCACCTTGCTGGATAGGACGATATGCCGTTGAGGCTACTCGACAGAGCCCCATCCTATCCCTTTCACTAGGGATGGGAGCGAATATCCACCACTTCCTCCTACAAGGGGGGGGAAGTGGATGCCAACAAGAGACAAACCATAACTTTATGTTGCCTCTTGCAAATAGGAACTTGTTCTTGTTTGCTGGTACGAAGAGATACGCCTTGCCTCTCTCTTAGTACTTGGTCCAGAGGTCTGACCATTGATCCTGCGATGCACACCCCGATCAATCGGACAGAGGCTTGGATCCTCCCTCGCTCTTACGACCAGGGAGGCTTCCCCAAGGTTGGGCGAACACCAGTCTGTTCACAAAAGACTCAGATTCCTCCCACCAAGAAGTGAGTCTTCCTATTGTAAAAGGACCGAAGGTTTGTATGCCGTGTCGGAACAAATGACAATTTGTCCAAAATTGCAATTTTCCTAACTATACAAACCTGAGGTCCTTTTTTTTTTTTGACACATAGTCCCCCCACCTCATGCCACCCCTCACTCTGCAGTTTTTGCTTGGGCCAAAAGCAAAAGTGATTTGTTTACCTCCCAGTCCCGCCATGCGGTTTGCCGCGCGCCTGTCGGACAAGCAGTTAACTACCGAACCCCTTGTTCGAAAGCTTACGACCTATCCAGCTGCCGCTAGTACCTTCCTATTGTAAAAGGACCTCAGGTTTGTATAGTTAGGAAAAATGCAATTTTGGACAAATTGTCATTTTCCCCAAGACCTTAAATCTTTTTTTCCCCAAGACCTTCAATCCAGTACACAAAGGGAACCCCTGTGTGAAATTGGGGTTTAGCGAGTTTCATGGTCAGCCTATAATTAGCACCCCCCAAAGTGAGGCTAATAACTTGAAAACTGTCACTAAGTCAGTTGATACATCTATACCTTGAACTACCTGGATCATACTTGACTTTGAGTGCATTGCCTTCCCCCTCTTGGGCCCCACCCAACCTAACCTAGAGCAACGTAACTGTAAAGTAACAGCCCTAGGTAGTTTCTCCATCGGTTCATGATTCTGCTTGCAATTTTTTGCCTGATTCCCACCAGTCACCAACCACGATATTTACTAAATTTTGTTTGTTTTTACATTCATCCCTGAGGGGCTGATGCTGAACACACCACCCATGTTGTGCATAAACCGGTAAATCTAAAGGAGAGCTCAGTCTTTTGTTTGCAGAAGAATATATATTTTTCAGATGTATTTTTTATTGATTATGCTTAAACTGATCATTAATATTGGTGGCATCAAGCAATTACACCCTTGTTCCCATTTAAAAATCTTGGGGGACCCCAGTGGGAACCAGGGTTTTTGGGTGGGGGGGAGCAGGAGAAAAGTGCTTTCCAGGGCACTACCTAACCAAACAAACCACCTAACCTAACCTAGAGCGCCGTACCCCTACCTAGGCCTAGCGAGGGGGGCTTTGCCCCCCTGCGACCCCCCTTAAAGAGACTACCTTCCCTGCACACTTCATGATAATTCCGAAAAATTTGAGCGGCCATTAGGCTAACTGAGACCATACTCCAGCATATTTCACATGATAATCAAAGTATATACAGGCGGTCCCCGGGTTACGACGGTTCCGGCTTACGACATTCCGAGGTTACGACGCTTTTTCTTAAATATTCAATGGAAAAATCCATCCTGGGTTAAGACGCTTGTTCCGAGGTTACGATGCTGACGCTTCCGACGCTCCGACTTAACGACGCTTTTAAAAAACACATACTATGATAAAATTCCTTTATAGTAGCACAGTATATTAATAAAAATAAGTTTCTGGTTAGATTACAACAAAAATTTTGAGGTTATGATTTTCGCACTTTTTATGTCGTATTTTTCGATGTTTTTTAGTGACGCCTCATATGCGGAACTAGTTTCCGAGCAAATGAATACATACTAGCTTGAAAAAATCATTGCTTGTTTCCAGTAATAATAACAAAACGAAGTTTCTGGTTAGATTACAACGCAAATTTCAAGTATCCAAAGAGAGACATTATCCAGTAATTTGGGATGGAGAGAGTGGAGAAAGGAAAGGGGGGAAAAGAAAGGAAGCGAGAGAGAGAGAAGAGAGAATAGAGAGAGAGAGAGAGAGAGATTAGAGAAAGTGTTCCGTTTTCATTAAACCGGCCTCTGACTCATGCCAGTTAAATGTTTTGTTGATACTAATAAATATAAGCCTATTTAAAAGATACGTTTTACTTTAATTAGTCTATATGATACGTAAATAGTAATCAACTGTTCTTGTAGCCCTCAAGATTTGGCAAAATCGAAGTATCCAAAGAGAGACATTATCCAGTAACTGGAACCTTGACATACGAATTTAATTTATTCCGTTACCATCGTCGTATATCAAAACGGTTGTATCTCAAAGCATTTTTTCCCATTAAAAATAATGTAATATGTATTAATCTGTTCTAGCGCTATGAAACCACACCTAAACACAGCTAAATTACATATAATATACACAATTTATACACAAATAAACGAGTAATAACACACATAATGATAAAATAACATAGCAATGTGATAAATGATAATAAATGTTAATAAAATCAATTAAAAAAAGAAAGGAATTTTACTTAACACAAATGACAAAGATGACGTGAAAGGGCCCCCCCCCGTGCCTCAGGGGGGAGGAGGTAGGGAAGGGGTGGCAGAGAACGATTTGTTCTCTTTTTATTTACGTGATGCTAAGACTAATAAACTTAACGTAATAAACACAAATGCAAGTAAACATTGCTAAACCTAATTTTTATTTATTTTTTTTAAATCAGTTTCGTAGTTTAGAAATAATGGGATGCCTTTGGAAGGTTTTTATTATAGCTTCCTTCTGCTTGATGATCGTGGATATGTAGAAGGATTTCGACCATACTCGTTTGCCCCAAAAAAATCGACGATACCGAACGCCATGTTCATGCTTTGCTATAATTTCATGTTTTGCTTCCATCGAAATCATTTTCTTGGGTTTTTTCTTATCACCTGCTTTGTCTTTAGCTTTGGGACCCATGGTTAATAAAAAATAGACAAAATAACACGAAAAATAGGCGCAAATACAACGAACTAAACAACGACGTGTTAACATGCAGCACCAACAAACAAACAGACTGAACGCCATTTATCGGTCGCCTATACAACTAACACTCATCGCAAAATCGTATCTCAAATATTTTGTTGTATATCAAAGCTTATATTTTCGCAAATTTTCTGTTGTATCTTAAAACATTCATATGTTAGGGCAATCGTATGTCAAGGTTCCAGTGTAATTTGATCAGAGAGAGAGAGAGAGAGAGAGAGAGAGAGAGAGAGAGAGAGAGAGAGAGAGAGAGAGAGAGAGAGAGAGAGAGAGAGAGACGCCTTGGCAACAATGGTCTCGGGGATTGACGTAACGTTTATTTTCTGAACAGATAGAACAGAGAAGTGTTCGTTTCATTAAACGGCCTCTGACTCATGGCGGGAAATGTTTTGTTGATACTAATATATAAGCCTATTTAAAGATACGTTTACTTTAATTAGTCTATATGATACGTAAATAGTAATCGGCTGTTCTTGTAGCCCTCAAGATTTGGCAAAATCACTCCAGGTTGTACATAAAACTTCAAGAATGTAGTGTCACCAGAGGATTACAATAGTTTTTACCTTCAAGAACCAGCATTCTTTTATGAAAATAACTCCAGGTTGTACATAAAACTACAGGAAACAACATGTAGTGTAACCAAAGGATTACAAGTAAGGTTTTTATAACTTTTTATTAGTTTAAGACATATTTCCAAGGGTCGTTCCGGCTTACGATGATTTTCGGCTTACGACGCGTCTCAAGAACGGAACCCCGTCGTAACCCGGGGACTGCCTGTACAGGAAATAGCTTACCTTACATAGGTTTTATCGCACCGAAAGGCTTTTTTTGTTCAAGTCAAGACGGCACTTTTCCTTACAAGTCCAGCAAATGTGTTCACTCTTGATTAAACCGTGATTTTGGGCAAAAGTTACGAGCCTTTCTATTTGCCCAAATAATAGTTTGTGAAATCTCTATAATTCCTGTAACAATTTTCACACACTGGGGAAACTTTCCTGGGGAACAAAATCAGAGCTTTTAGTCGGTCGTGCTAATTCACTTATGGCGCTAGTGCAAGTAAAGCTTAATTGGAGAAAATAGGTGTATTTGCCGAAAAAATTTATGACATTGTAACATTAAATATTGTCATTGGGTGAAAACACTGTGCTTTCTTGTTTCAGAGAAAATTGAAACGTGCTTATTTACGATTGGATATTGTCTATAATGATGTCACTTTTTGGGTGGAGTTTTTTTTGTGATGTCATTCAGAAGGTGTGGTTTCCCCATGACAATTCGAGACTGCGCAGCACACAAACGAACGAACAGGAGCTCATTAAAATAGGTGATACGACAGAGACAACAACATGAAGGACTTTGTTTTTTCTGTAGGTACAAATATTCAAGTTGTGTTTTCTAGACCGATAGGACTTGCCGCTACTAATTTCCATCTTCCTTAGAACATACTAAGTATCATCTTTCAAGGTATAAACACATTCATACTAAAAATTGGCCGGAGCACTTATAAAGATTTACCCATAATCCAAGCAAGAGGGTCACAAAAGTTGTTTACTGTGGCTGTTTGAATCTCTAGAGGTTATCATATGAGATGATGTTTCAATTTCTTAGAAAGAGTTTTGATAGTATAGATTGTAATCCTTTGTGGACAAATCCCCTCATATTAGTAGCAATAACAGGATAATCTTTAATGGACGAACCCACTCTTGGTGAGCATCAATATTACACCCTGATTTGGGAAATGGGTGGGAAAGAGGCTAGCCATTACTTCTATATGCCCATTACCTCAATAATGACGACTTTTTAGATTAGCCAAGTTCAAGGAAATGGGCAGCTCAGAGGTTAGTTGAGATCTTGAATTCAGAGGAGTATATTGCCTCCCTTTCTCTTGCTTGACTTTTTTAAAATGAATTTGTTCATAAATATACTAAAGGGTTTCTGTTGATTTTAATTCTTATCTTTTATGATAGGAATGTCGGTTATAATTGTAATTTTGCAAAGAAAAGTGCAAAGAAATATTAGAAACTTCATCTTCAATCTTGGTAAATTTACATGAACATTTTACAACAAATATATGCAGAATTTGTTAGCCTACTGATTTTATTCCTTATCTGGTTTGATATGGTATGAGACTTAATTATAATTTTACCAATTATAATTTTACCAAATAAAATATGTATATTTATTAGAAGAAGCATGCATAACTTGGTAAAATTTACAATTGCCTTGTAAAAGAGGTCCCACATGGGATTGTAAATAGTAATTTTCAACTAATTGTAGAAGGTAGGGAAAATTTTTAAGAAATTTTTCTTATACATTGTGCATTTGCATATCTTTCCGTTGATATTTTTTTTTAATTGGCCAACCTCAAAGTTTACCTAGCCTGGGGTGCTGCTTATTGATTTTTTGAGCCCAGCTCCTAAGGGTTAACCTGGTCTAGTCATACACCTGTATTAACAATTTGACAAAGTTGAAGGAATCAGTATTTGAAAAATAGTGTGTTTATAAGATTAATTTTGCAACAAAACTTGAGTTACCATATTTACTCATTGCTGTGTGCAATATGTTGACTTGACCAAGACCTGCTCAGGGATTTTCAAGATGTCTTCTGTTAAGCTTAAATGTTGACACAAATGAAGTACCCTTAGGTTTATGAAGAAAATTAGAAGTTCAACTTCAAATTTTACTGCAAATGTTCCAAATAATTAGCCCCCCTCAAATTTCAAAGTGTTATGGCTTTCAAACCTTGTGAGAGGCTCAGTGCTACAATTGACAGTCTAAAAGTGATCAAAAGTAATTGTAGTTTTAAAAAATCCAGAAGATTTGCTACCTCACATTCCTCCATTTGTTGATTCTTGACCATCATTTTTTGTTACATTAGAGTACGTACTTGGGAAATCATTTTCAGATAAATGTCAATGTTTGTTAGAATATGATCCACTAAATAAATAGTCTTTTGAAATTGTAATTGATGTCTCATATAAAACTATTGGAGTTGGTTGTGCAGTAGTTCATGGTGATTATTCATATATTGGTAGACTGTCTGACAATACTCCTAATTTTACAGCAGAGTTGACAGACTTGGCCAAATCTCTCAAGGTAGCATCTACCCTACATGGTAGTATATTTGACTATATTCAGATTCATTTAGTGGTGCATTAATGGCTGTTGGACAGTGTAACTCCTATCACCATATTTTTCAGCAAATCTGCATTAGAATTTAAATCTGCCCTTTCTGCTGGGCTAATGAACTGACTGAGAAACAGGAAACAGGAAACAAAATGGTTACAAAAGGTTATTATATTGTGAAAACAGTTATTCCTCTAATGTTGACCAACAGTAAGTACAAGAAAATAAGTTAAAATATAGAGAATTGGCCATGAAGCGATCATCCTAATTGTTAACGGTAGTTGTGCTATCCCAAGTAAACCATTCGGGGGTCTTGTAGAGTCAGTACCACTCACACTGTGCACTGTAGGCATTACTTGAGGTTCTTTGTTGACATCCCTTTGGCCTGTAGCTGTAACCCTTTTCATTCATTTTACTATGCTTCTGTTTATATTCTCATGACTGTATTACTTATCACCCACCCCAAAACGTTTTCAACATTTTGAAATTACTTTTTCGGGTTTTCGACCTATGTCGGCCGGTGAAATGGTCCTGTAGCACGCATTCTAGGTATAAATAGATTCTAAATATACCAGAGAAAAAAGCTAAATGGAATGCTGAAGTTATTACCCTCAGCTCGAACGCCATAGGGCGTTGGTATAAGCAACCTGGGGTGAGTGGAGTGGCACTATCACAGGGGTCTTCTGCCAATTAGAAGAAAAGATTCCCTTCAAAGTCCCTCACAAGGCAAGTGCCGTTACAAGGACTACTACATCTACCTTCTGCTCGCTATTACTACCACTCACGCCCGGCGGGTTCATTCCTGTAATTAGCGCATTGTTATTCGCACGTGTCTCGCTGCTCCCAGTGTGTGTTTTTGTCGAAGCCATGTCTGCTGCAGAGCTCCCAGCTTCTTCATCCAAGTTGAGTATTCCATTTTACATTTTGGTATTTCGTGTGGTCACGATGCATTCCCTTTTTTTAGCCTTTTTTGGCCCCTTAGTTCTTGCGAACCGGGGTGATGCTCTTTTCATCCGCCATCTTGGGTGCATCATCAGACGCGTGTGTTATTTCCCTTTGTTTGATTATGATTACATTTACTTCACGTTTAGTTTTTATCTGTTTTTACCGCTTTTTCATATTTACCCGTGCATTTCCTAGCTCCTGGCATATCTGGAGTTCTGGTTTTACGTGTTTATCTATACATCGTAGGCTCTAACTCGCTCCTGACGTCCTCTGGGTTCTCTTGTCAATTGTTTATTTCGCTTTTTCTAGCCTTTGGCTTTGTCCCCAGTCCCTCAGGAGCGTGTTCGTTCACCTTCGTACGTATTCTTTATTTTTTTCTTATATGTGAGTAGTGTATTTGGGCTTCCAGTTAGCCTATAGTACGGTATCCTTGTAGAGAGGGCGATTCCCCTCTCTCTCTCTCTCTCGCGTTTTTATGCATGCATGCTTTTATTGTATTTTCGATGTTAGCCAGCTATGCACCCTATTTTATGCACGTTTATGATATTCATTTCACTGTGAGGTTGGAAGTCTTGCTTTCCTACCCTGGCTTACCCGACCAGACCTAGGCTAGGTTTTGGAAGGTAGGTCAGGTTACCCTACCCCTCCACCCTTTAGGCCCTCCATTATCACCCCCTGCCTGTGCTACGGTGCTCACTGGGAGGACGATCCAGGATAGAGAGTCCCTCTCTTGTCATGTTTGTTGGGCCTAAACCCTCCCTACCTGACCTGATCGAAAGTTTCGATTTCGGAGGGTTTTGTTGGGCTCCATCCATCCACGTCATGACATCCTTGGAGGCCGAGCTAGCCTACCTGACCGGATCCGTACTGATCTCAGAGGGTTAGGCTGGGTCCCTGCTGGGTATATCCTTTTCCCTCTTATTGTTCCTCTTGCGCAATTCTTCCAGTGATTCCTCATCATTTTATTATGTTTATTTTGTTGGGTATTGCCTTAGCCTTGCCTCCTTTAGGGTGCCAATTGGCCTGCCATCTTCTGCTCCCTTTAGTAGTAGGCTAGTACAGCTCCCGTAAGGTGGTGGCCACTAATCGGTTGCTGTGTCCAGGCATTCACAACTTGTCCATCTCCCAGACACCCCCCCCCCCCCCCGCCCCCCCCCCCCCCTCCCCCCCCCCCCCTCCCCCCCCCCCGCACCGGTCCTGTCCGGCGCTGCCTAGCTAGCTCGCGGTGCAAGTAATCCTACTGATGAACGGCTGCTGTCGACCTCTGCTTCCGAGCCTTCCACTTCCAATGCTTCTCCCCCACCCAAGAGGTCGAGAGCCAAGACCTCCAGAGCTAAGCCGACGGCTTTGACCAGGAGGCATCTGCAAATATCCTGATGATGAAGATGAGCGTGGTAGTGGACACCGACTCGACTCACTTCAGGCCTGGAGACCTCGGGTCAGTCGATCCTATCTCTGACCCAGAGGATCAGAGCCCAGGAGGAATTAGTATCTGGAATCCTCCAGTCCGGGACCACTGCACAGACCGCGACAGTACCGGACGCATCAAAGCTGCCGCCATTTGAGAACAGTAACCCGTGGCGGTTAGCTCTGCATGCCCCTTATTCGGATGGAAAACTAACTATTGAAGGTTGCGGAACCCGGCCGGTAGAAGACTTTGAGTTCTTCCCGGCGGGCCTTCAATTTCCATTCCCAGGTTATGCTAGACTAGCAGAAGATGTGTTAGTCAGGGTAGACAAGGTCCCGAGAGAGACAGTCATCTACCCTAGGGACCAGGCCCAGTCTGCATGGGTCCGCACCCTTACAGAATGGGACTGCGTCAACACAAAGTTGACACCCCATAAAGGTTGCTTCACTATGTTTGTGGCCCTGCGAGGAGTTCCGACTCCTTGCACTTCAAAAGTGGCGGAGTTGACTCTACAAGCTGCAGTAGAGGACAAACCCTTACCTCTATTAAAAGAGACCGAGGCTACCCCCTTGCTCTTTCCCGGAAATGTAGAGTTTTGGACCCAGTGTGTGCCTCCGCCCTGTTCACCGAACAGCTAACTAGGATTCCGGACCCCTTGGTCAAAGCGGAATTCAAAGAGAGATGCAGACTGAGTAGGTCGATTAACTCAGTCACCTCAGCAGAGTTGATCGCTACGACATTCGCTGATGAGGCTCTGTTTTGAGTCCACACGAAGTCATTGTTACAGTCCTTCCAGTCGGACCTGTATGACTTCATAGTGGCTAGGCGAGCCTGCAGGAAGCATGTCTTTGCAAATGCTTCCATAAGGCACGAGCCAAACACTCATAAAGGCTTCAATTTAGGGCGCCAATCTCTTCCCTGAGGATGCGGTTAACAACGTCCTCAGTGAGGCAGCTAGAGCTAACCAGAACCTTCGTGTCCATTGGGGACTTCCTTTCAAAAGGAAGTTTGTTCATGAAACTTACCCAGCAGATATATATATAGCTGTATTTCTCCGAAGTCCGACAGAATTTCAAAACTCCCGGCACACGCAGTGGTCGGCCAGATGGTTAGTACCCATTCCCGCCGCTGGGAGGCGGGTGTCAGGAGCCATTCCCATTTTCTATTCAGATTTTTTCTATCGCCGGTGTTGATGACAACTGTTTTCAACACCTCCGTCTAGGATTTTCAAAACTTCTCTGTTACTTGAGTATCCTGTTTGTTTTTTGGTTATCGAACGTGGATTGTGACTAGGCATACGCTGATAGTGGATTGGATTTGAATTTGGTTTGGTTTTTTCCTTTAACTAAGATGTCTGGGACTAGTTTATCTAGCACCAGAGTGTGTTGTATGGAAGGTTGTAAGGTGAGGCTACCGAAAGGTTCGGTAGACCCACACACAATATGTAATAATTGTAGAGAACATACGTGTGTTATAAATGACCGTTGTAAGGAGTGTGAATATCTGTCTGATTCGGGTTGGAAGGCTTATGAATCCTATGTGCGGAAATTGGAGCGTGATAGGATACGGAGATCTTCCTCCAGGAGTGTATCAGTCGGTAGAAGTAAGGGTAGTAAGGTTTCTCCTACTATACATTCAGTAGTTGGTACACCTAAATCTGTTGTGCCTTCGGGCCCTGAAAATGTTGTGCCTTCGGGCCCTGAAAAATCAGTGGAAGACAATTGCCCTTTGTTCATACGATTCTGGAATCAAAATATACGAAACCTAGAATCTAAAGTGCTCGCTTTGGAGGGTAAAAGCATTATTAGTGAACAAAAGTGCAGTGAAAGTGCCCCCAGTGTTGTGGAGGGGGCGTCAGATCGACCCTATAATGCCTCTAGGCCTGGACCTCTGTCGAACTTCCAAGCCCAGGAAGACGGACATGTCGAAAGCCGCAGGAGGGTTACGGGGAACCCCCACCGATCTGGCGTCCCTTCGGCAGAACCTGTAGACGATCCCCAGGCTGCCAAAGAGTGTGCGAGTGCGCGTATCCTCCGCGAGTGCTTTTTGTCCTCGGAGGCGTCCTCCCCTAACAGGAGTTGGGGCATGAGAAGACGCTCACGTCCTCTGAAAAGAGCTATGACGTTAAATGTCGCACAGGCGGCTATCGTCAGTAGTCTCTCAGAGGAGGGCGCAGTCTCTCTTTGCGCTGCTTCTTCGTTACGGGCTTCGCCTCGAGACTTGGATTACTCTCCACCGCAAAAAAGATCGAAAACTCAAGGTGTCGCACAGGCGGCCAGAGTCTTCGATCGCAGGGAAGAAGACGCTTCACGTCCTTTTTCTCCTGTTGGTTTGCGGTCTTCACCGGAGAGTTTTGCTGCATGGACTCCTCAAAAGAGAATTATGATGTCATCTGACGAGGACGCCTTGGAGCGCCCTAGTCGTTCTAGGAATAGAACTAGAACGGGTCCTGTGAGAAGGGATAGGGCTTCCCCTCGCCCCTCGCCTTCTCATAGGATCAGTTTTTCTCCTGAAAAAGAATCTTCTACTACAAAGTGTGTTATCAGGTCAATGTAACAACAACTTGCTTCGTTGCTGGCTGAGAGAGAATCAGAAATTCGTCCGAGAAGAAAAGATGATAGATTACCGATTAAAAGGTCTAATAGGTCTCCCGCACGGGTGGACCGAGTACTCATTCTAGATTTCGTACGTGTGAGTACTCATTCTAGATTTCGTACGTCTCGCCTGCAGTTGGAGAAAGAGCATGAAAAACTTCCTACGAGGAATTTTGAGATCGAAAGGAAGAAATTTCGCCCAAACTCTCGAGGCTCGCTTTATCCAAGAACGGACGATCCTATGGTTGCGAAACGAGGCCGTCTACAGTCTGAGAAACTCGACGCTCCTAGTTCGGCTTGGAAGGAGCGGAGTGTTCACAGGGACGCCTATTTAGACAAGCGGTATGCTCGGACAGACGACGAGCGTGACGCTCACCTGGACGCCGAGCGTGATGCTCACCTGGACGCCAAGTGGGACGCTCGGCTGAGCGACGAGCGTTACGCTCACCTGGACGCCAAGCGTGGCGCTCGGCTGGACGCCAAGCGTGACGCTCGGCTGGACGCCAAGCTTGACGCTCGGACGGATGCCAAGCGAGACGTTCAAACGGATGCTTTGTTGCATATCCATCAGGTATCACAGCAAGGTATTAGTATGGAACCTCAACTGCAATCGGCTTTTCGAAGAGACTCCCATCGAGAGAATGAGCAAGAAATTGGTACCGCTTTATCTGAATCTTTAGATATTAATATTCAGAATGCTCCTTGCACGTCAAAACAACGATCTTCATTAAAGCTCGGAGTGAAAGGACTTGTACCACCAGCTTCGGGAGTCCCCTTGGTCACTCCTATAGATGAGGAAGGATTAAGTAATATTTCAGAAGAAACGGAAGAGGATCAACCTGCTGTGTCAGATTCTTCCGATTATCAAGTTTTGGTTCGATTGCTTCGGGATTCATTTGGAGAAGAGTTTCAACCCGCAGCACCTCGGTCGCCTCCTCAGTTTTCGTTGTCAAAAACAAATAAGACTCCTGGATTAGTTAAAATGATAAAGTCTCTTTCAACTAAGAGAGCTTTTAAGAAGGTGCAAGATTGGATGGAGTCTAGAAAAGCTCAAGGAAAGTTTTCCTTTGCCCAGCCTCCTTCAAGACTTTGCGGCAAGGCTGGGATCTGGTATGATACAGGTGAGGATGTCGGGTTAAGGGCTCCCGCATCGGCTCAAGGTGGGACTTTTCAGTCTGGTTGACGCACCAAGAAGGTCTCTTCTTTCGTCAGCTAAAATAACATGGACACCGGCGGAGATAGACCACCATCTGAAAGGTCTTTTTCGGACAATTGAAGTATTTAATTTCTTAGACTGGTGTTTGGGGCTGCTTGACACTAAGTCTCGTAGTCAAGACTCAATTAGCTTGGGGGAGCTATCCAGTGTTCTCGCTTGTATGGATAAGGCCGTCAGAGATGGTTCAGAGGAATTGGCTTCACATTTTTGTGCAGGGCTCCTGAAAAAGAGAGCTATCTATTGTAAATTTACTACCAAAGCAGTGTCTCCAACACAGAAGGCAGATTTACTTTTCGCCCCTCTTTCTGACCATCTCTTCCCCCAGGCTATGATTAAAGATGTAGCTGGAAGTCTACAGGAAAAAGCTACTCAGGATCTCTTAGCACAATCTTCTAGACATCCTGCGGTTCCTTCGACTTCAACACGAACCCAGTTTTCTAAGAAAATAAAGCCCTTTCGAGGTGGAGCATCCTCTAGACCTTCTCCTAGAGGAAGAGGACTCTCTAGAGGCAGAGCTCAGTCTAAGTCCAGAGGTAAAAAAAAAATGAGGAGGGAGTCCTTCAGTCGCCAGTAGGTGCCAGGCTTCATTTATTTGCAGAAGCTTGGAAGAAGATAGAGGCAGACAGCTGGTCGCTCAACGTCATCGAGCGAGGATACAAAATACCTTTCCTGAAGCCGCCTCCATTGTGCACAACACCTATAGATCTATCACCCTCTTACCATGGAGAAAAACAACAGATCTTGTATGATCTGATAGAACAAATGCTCGAGAAGAAAGCAATAGAACAAGTCGAGGACATTCAGTCCCCGGGTTTCTACAACAGGTTATTCCTGGTGCCGAAACAGTCGGGAGGCTGGCGGCCAGTTTTAGATGTGAGCAGTCTAAACCTTTTTATAGAGAGACAGACGTTCAAGATGGAGACACCTCAGTCAGTGCTTGCGGCCTTAAGACAAAACGATTGGATGGTATCACTGGACCTGCAAGACGCATATTTCCACGTCCCGATACATCTCCGATCGAAGAAATACCTGCGTTTTGTCATGAAGGGAAGAGTTTTCCAATTCAGAGCTCTTTGCTTCGGTCTGAGTACAGCACCAATGATTTTCACAATTCTAATGAAGAATGTGGCGAGGTGGCTTCATCTTGCAAACATAAGGATCTCTCTATATCTAGACGACTGGCTCATTCGAGCATCGTCGAAAGAAAGGTGTCTGAAGGACCTTCAATCAACCTTAACTCTAGCAAAGTCCCTGGGACTTCTAGTGAATTTCGAAAAGTCGCAGCTGATCCCCACACAGTCCATCGTGTATCTGGGGATTCAGATGGATTCAGTGGCTTTTCGAGCTTTTCCGTCCCTGGGACGTCAACAGCTAGGATTAGAAAAAATATCAGTCTTCTTAAGGAAAGAATCATGCTCGGTGAGGGAATGGATGAGTCTGCTGGGCACCATTTCCTCGCTGGAGAAGTTTGTTTCCTTGGGGAGACTACATCTCAGACCTCTCCAGTTTTTCCTGAAGGAGAATTGGGAGGACAAAGAAAATTTGGAGACAATTTTGAGGATCCCGAAGGAGGTAAAGGATCACCTAAAGTGTTGGCTTGATCCTGTGAAACTTTCGGAAGGAACTTCCCTCAAACTTCAGAGCCCCGACCTAGTGTTGTTCTCCGACGCGTCCACCACCGGGTGGGGAGCTACATTAGGGAGGGAGGAAGTGTCAGGCACCTGGAGAGGGGAACAGGTGTTCTGGCACATAAATCTCAAAGAACTGGCGGCCATATACTTGGCACTTCAGTTTTTCAAAGAAAAAGTCTCAAACAAGATAGTTCAGATAAATTCAGACAATACCACAGCTCTGTCATACATAAAAAAACAAGGAGGGACTCACTCGCAATCATTGTTCAACCTAGCGAGAGAGATCTTGTTATGGGCGAGAACTCAGAAAGTAACGATTCTAACGAGGTTCGTTGCAGGCGTGGAGAACGTCCGGGCGGATCTCCTCAGTCGGCAAGGTCAACTGCTGCCGACCGAGTGGACTCTGCATCAGGATGTGTGTCGAGAGCTGTGGAAGTTATGGGGACGTCCTCTAGTGGATGTCTTTGCAACAGCGAGAACAAAGAGGCTTCCGTTGTATTGCTCCCCCGTGCTCGACCCGGGAGCAATAGCAATAGATGCACTTCTTTGGGACTGGACAGGGATGGATCTTTACGCATTTCCCCCGTTCAAGATTCTGGGAGAAGTAATGAAGAAGTTTGCAATGTCAGAAGGGACGAGATTGACGTTAATCGCTCCTTACTGGCCAGCAAAGGAGTGGGTTTTACAGAGGTCATGACCTTTGTAGTAGACTTCCCGAGGACATTGCCCATGAGGACAGATCTACTCAAACAGCCCACTTCGAGAGATACCACGGAAACCTCCCCGCTCTGAGTCTGACTGCATTCAGACTATCAAAAAGTTGGTCAGAGCTAGGGGTTTTTCTAGACCGGTTGCAAAAGCAATCGCCAATGCGAGAAGAGCTTCCACGCTTGGAGTCTATCAATCGAAGTGGGCTTCGTTTAGGAGCTGGTGCAGAAGAACACGCATTTCCTCTACCACGACCTCTGTGAGCCAAATAGCGGACTTTTTGCTCTACTTGAGAAAAGACCTAAAGCTTGCAGTCTCAACAATCAAAGGCTACAGAAGTATGTTATCTGTAGTCTTTAGACATAGAGGAATTGATTTGGCAAATAATAAGGATATCCACGATCTTTTAAGGTCTTTTGAGACTATAAAGATTCCTCAACCTAAGTTACCATCATGGAATTTGGATGTAGTACTTAAATTCCTAATGTCAAATCGGTTTGAACCCCTTCAGAATACCTCATTAAGGGATCTTACTAAGAAAACTATTTTCCTAACGACTCTGGCGACGGCGAAGAGGGTTAGTGAAATTCAAGCCTTTAGCAAGCATATTGTTTTAGGGGACATAATGCTGTTTTGCTCATTAAGTCCTACATTTCTAGCGAAAAATGAAAATCCGTCTAACCCTTGGCCCAAAAGTTTTGAGATTAAGGGTATGGCGGAAATCATTGGACACGAACCAGAGAGAGTCCTGTGCCCTGTCAGGGCTCTCAAGATTTATTTACAAAGAACGAAGGAATGTCGAGGTCCTTCTAACAACTTATGGTGTTCGGTCAGAAGACCAGATTTACCGATGTCGAAGAATGCTCTGGCATTCTTCTTGAGAGACACCATTAGACTGGCGCATTCATCTTGCGAAGACAGTGATGTTAAGCTGTTGAAAGTGAATGCCCATGAAGTGAGAGCTATATCTACCTCGGTAGCTTTCCAAAAGAACATGGCACTCAATGACATTCTGAGTGCCACCTTTTGGCGCAGCAACTCGGTGTTCGCTTCACACTACCTGCGGGATGTGAAGACGACATACGAGAACTGCTATGCGCTTGGACCATATGTCGCAGCAGACACTTTGTTGGGGGCTGGAAGTAGCACTCATCCTACCCTGTAGGAAATGGGTAGGTGAGTTTTTATGGATTGTTTTATGGTTGTAAGGTCGTCCGCCTGAGCCGGACTTCCTTTCCTTTAGCCTAAGTGATGTGGGAATGAAAATTGTTAGGCTGGTCAGGTGGTGAATTTTTTACTTCCTTGCCCTCATAGTATGGTCAAAATGGTCGTGTCACATTGTGGTCACGCTCCCGTTGATAGATCATCTAGAACTCACCAGCTATATAGGTCACTACCTTGCTGGAGACTCTAGTAAAGCAGTAGCAGACTTGGGTGACAGTAATCACGAAGTCAGCTATGCTAACAGGTAAGGAACCAAGATGTTATTCATCTGCATGTAATATGTTTCCAAAATCCTTTTCTGTCTCTCCCTACCTCCAAAGGTGGGATTCAGCTATATATATATCTGCTGGGTAAGTTTCATGAACAAAATGATATTGTGAAGATACAATAAAGTTTGTTCATACTTACCTGGCAGATATATATAATCAAAGTACCCACCCACCTCCCCGCAGGAGACAGTGGGAATAGAAAATCTGAATAGAAAATGGGAATGGTTCCTGACACCCGCCTCCCAGCGGCGGGAATGGGTACTAACCACCTGGCCGACCACTGCGTGTGCCGGGAGTTATGAAATTCTGTCGGACTTCGGAGAAATACAGCTATATAGTATATATCTGCCAGGTAAGTATGAACAAACTTTATTGTATCTTAACAATATCATTTTGAGACCCCCAGACCACAATCCAAACCTAGGAAGAGGGTGAGGAAATTACAACCTTACCAGTCCTCTCATCCTCAGACGGTTGTCCAGGCGGTCCCTATCTCCCAGATCAGCAAGCCTTCAACATCCAAGGCTCAGCCACAGCAGCAGTTTGTCCTGGTTCAGAGTCCTCTGGCTCTGCAACCCTCAACCTCAACAATTTTAGTAGCCTCCCCAGCCTTCAATGCCTCCTATGAGTCACGAGGAGCATTTCGTGGCTACAGTAAGCATGCAGGGAGTAGCAGAGCCAGAGGTGCCTTCCGGCAGAGAGGTGGCTCTAGAGGCAGAGGCCTCAGGGGAGGCAGAGGAAGAAGACTGCAACCAACCAGTGAGACCCCGCA
>NC_087200.1:94272637-94292166 GCF_015104395.2 Macrobrachium nipponense | reverse complement strand
GTGAGACCCCGCAGGTGGGCGGGGGGAGACTATATCTCTTTCGGGACCATTGGACCTTCAGTCCATGGGCCCACAGCATTGTTTCGAAAGGTCTAGGGT
The DNA here is from genome assembly GCF_015104395.2 of Macrobrachium nipponense. Lineage (NCBI taxonomy): Eukaryota > Metazoa > Arthropoda > Malacostraca > Decapoda > Palaemonidae > Macrobrachium > Macrobrachium nipponense. The sequence goes on along the minus strand of NC_087200.1, from coordinate 94,292,067 downwards.
GGAAATGGGAGAAAGGGCCTCCTCCACCAGTCAGTTTTCACCAGACTCCAACGAAAGACCTACTATACTATGCCAAAGATCTCCTTCAAAAGAAGGCAATAAAGAAGGTCAAGCGCCTAAAGTTTCAAGGATGTCTGTTCAGTGTACCAAAGAAGGACTCTGACAAACGAAGAGAGATTCTGAACTTGTTCCGTCTCAACTCATACATTCAATGTGACAAGTTCCGCATGCTGACCGTCTCGCAGGTGCGGACCTTACTTCCCCGTTGGGCCGTCGCCACCTCTATAGATCTTACAGACGCTTACTATCATGTTCCGATAGCAAGAAACTTCTCTCCGTACCTAGGCTTCAAACTAGGAAAACAAGCTTACTCGTTTAGTCATGCCATTCGGGCTCAACATAGCGCCCAGAATATTCACCAAACTAGGAGAGACGGTAGTCCAAGAACTAAGAGCTCGAGGGGTAATGTTAGTAGCTTACCTAGACGACTGGCTCATTTGGGCAACCAACGACGAGGAGTGTCGCAAAGCAACAGCCAAAGTAATAGAATTCCTAGAGTATCTAGGTTTTCAGATAAATTAGGAAAAATCTCGTCTCGTTCCGGCGTCCTGCTTTCAATGGTTGGGAATCCTATGGGACCTAAACTCGTATAAACACTCTCTCCCATCCAAGAAGGCCAGAGAGATAGCAAAGGATACGAGACAGTTCCTCAAGAACAAAAAGGCTTCTCGTCGTACCTAAATGAGAATTCTAGGTTCGCTTCAGTCTGCCTCAATAACGGACGTCCTGTTGAAAGCCAGGCTGAAGGATATCAATAGAGTCTGGTGAAAGAGAGCCAACAACAAATTCAGAGACAAGATCTCTCTAATTCCGCCGATATTGATGAAAAGGCTCCGTCCATGGACGGAACGCCGGAGCCTTTCCAAGTCAGTCCTTTCCAAGTCAGTGCCACTGCAATTTCCTCCACCGTCTCTGATAGTCCACACAGACGCCTCTCTGAGCGGCTGGGGAGGTTACTCACAATACAAGAAAGTTCAAGGAACGTGGTCGAAGATGTCCGCCAGTTCCACATCAATGTCCTAGAAGCAGTGGCCATTTTTCTGACCTTAAAACGTCTGGCTCCAGTCAAAAACAGTCATGTAAGGTTAGTCTCGGACAGCGCAGTGATAGTACATTGCATAAACAGAGGAGGCTCCAGGTCAAGCAAAGTAAATCATGTGATAATTGCGATTTTCTCTTTAGCGACGAAAAATCGTTGGCACCTGTCGGCTACTCACCTGGCAGGAGTAAGAAATGTCATCGCAGACTCACTATCCAGGACAACTCCGCTGGAGTCGGAGTGGTCCCTGGACATGAAGTCATTCCGTTGGATTTGCAATCAAATCCCGGGCCTTCAAGAAGACCTATTCGCCACGGAGTCCAATCACAAACTTCCGTGTTATGTGGCTCCCAACCTGGACCCTCTAGCTCACGCCACAGATGCGATATCCATAGATTGGAACAGTTGGCAGAAAATTTACCTATTTCCACCAGTAAACCTTCTGATGAAAGTCCTGCACAAACTCAGACCTTTCACAGGACAGGTAGCGTTGGTTGCACCCAACTGGCCGAAGAGCAACGGGTTCCCTCATCTACTAGAATTGAATCTCCATCCCAGACGGATCCCCTGTCCGGAACTGACTCAAGTAGTACAAACTCGGACTGTGTCAGCTTCCTCAAGAATTCTGAGTGCCCTAACTTTATGGACTTCATGAAGTTTGCGGCCCAAAAGGACGCTAGTATCAATCCACTAAACATCCTGTTCATAGAATCAGATAAGAGTCAACACTCAAACGGTATGATTCAGCAGTGAAGAAATTGGCCATCTTTCTAAAAGAATCTGATGTCCAAAAGTTGACTACGAATCTGGCAATTTCATTCTTTAGAACCCTAATCGAGAAAGGTCTAGCTGGTAGTACCATTACTACAACCAAATCTGCCTTAAGGAAGATTTTTCAGCTTGGCTTTAGTATTGATTTGACAGATTCGTACTTCTCTTCAATCCCTCGAGTATGTGCCCGTCTGAGACCAGTAGACAGCCCTCATGCAGTCTCCTGGTTTTTAAATGATGTACTTAAATTAGCCTCAGATACTGATAATGATTCATGCTCATATATAACCCTTCTCAGGGAAACATTATTCTTAATGAGCCTGGCTTCAGGCGCCATAAAATCTGAACTGTCGGCTCTCTCTAGAGACCCAAATCATGTCGATTTCCTTCCGTCGGGTGAAGTTCTACTATCCCCGGATCGGAAATTCTTGGCCAAGAATGAAGACCCACAAAACAGGTAGGCTCCATGGAAGATTATTCCCTTTACACAGGACGCATCATTGTGTCCTGTCGTCACTCTTAAATCTTATCTGGCCAGAACTTCTGAAAAATCTTCAGGTCCTCTTTTTATTAGAGAGAAAGGCGGAACAATTTCCTTAAAAGGTATTAGAAACAAATCCTTTATTTTATTAAACAAGCCAATCCGGATTCAATCCCACATGTCCATGATATCTGAGCAGTGGCTATCTCGATTAACTATTTTCACAATATAACTTTGAGGATCTGAAGAAATATACGGGTTGGAAATATCCGGCAGTATTTAAACGCCACTACCTCAAGAATTTAGAGGCCCTTAAATTCTCAGCAGTGGCTGCAGGGAGCATAGTCTCCCCTGAGATGACCAAGTCCTAAAACTCTATTTTCTATTGCTTATTCTGCTTAGCTATTTTCCCTTGATACTCACTCTTTCCTACCTGCCTCGCTCATAATCCCTACCAATCTCTCTCTCTCTCTCTCTCTCTCTCTCTCTCTCTCTCTCTCTCTCTCTCTCTCTCTCTCTCTCTCTCTCTCTCTCCTCCAGTGCCGGGTGGTTTGCTTGCTATTCCGTTGCCGGACTTGTATATAGCGCTTGGGACCCCTTTTTGTATTTCTTACCTGTTATTGTACATACTTGTATGTATCGTCATATTGGTTCCATCTGTCTTACCATTGTAATTTATTACTTTTAATACTAGTTATTGAAACTTAATTTTAAGAATTTTAATTTTAAGAATACGTACAGCTAAGTTTGCTTGTTTCTTTTAGTTGCTTATTAAATATAATTTTAAGTGAACTGTAAGTTTTATTGTTCCTTAAGTCTTTGCTTGTATCTTTCAAGTTTGTATGGCAATTCTGATACTATTTCACTGGCCGACACAGGTTGAACCCAAAAAAGGGATTTTGAGAAGGAAAAATCTATTCCTGGGGGAAGACCTGTGTCGCCCAGTGAACCCGTCCCTCTCTATTTTCCTGATCCCCAACCCTGTAGCCAGTCCAAGCTTGGGTGCGTATTCCAGGAATGAAGCCGCCAGGCGTGGGTGGTAGTAGTAGCGAGCGGAAGGTAGACGTAGTAGTCCTTGTAGTAGTCCTTGTAACGGCACTTGCCTTGTGAGGGACTTTGAAGGGAATCTTCTAATTGGCAGAAGACCTGTGATAGTGGCCTCCACTCTCCCCAGTCCTTATACCGACGCCCTATGGTGTTCGAGCTGAGGGTAATAACTTCAGCATTCCATATAGCTTTTTTCTCTGGTATATTTAGAATCTATTTATACCTAGAAATGTGTGCTACAGGACCATTTTCACAGGGCGACACAGGTCTTCCCCCAGAAATAGATTTTTCCTTTGTCAAAATCCCTTTTAGGTCCCAGCACTTAGCCTTTGGCCTACATTTTATATGCCAGTTGTATTCCAGTTCCTATCCCAACCAAGAATTGGTCTACTCACTTGACCCACAGCCTCCTTTTAGAGGAGGGACTTACACCAGTCTATGTGCATTTTGATTCTCCTCTCGCTTTCGAGCACTGACAGACTACTTTGCATACAATGTAGCACACTGAAGAAGTGGACTGGCTGGCAATAGTATTGAAGTTCTGCAAGGTCCTTATGGAATATTTGCACAGCATAGGTTTTTGTAATAGAGCTTGAATCTTAGGTTTATTGTACTCAACAGTATGATTTAATTTTCAAAGCTACAACTTTAGTTAATTTTAATTAACAAGAATTATTTTTATCAATTATTAAATGCATTCTCTCTCTCTCTCTCTCTCTCTCTCTCTCTCTCTCTCTCTCTCTCTCTCTCTCTCTCGCTCTCTCTCTCTCTCTCTCTCTCCATCTCTCTCTCTCTCTCTCTCTCTCTCTCTCTCGTATATGATGGTTTGTAGTTGAGTTTTTAAATCTGTTTAATATCTTCTCTCTTTACTACTGATTTACTAAGTCTGCCTGGGATGGTTCTTTGTTTGGTGTTAGCCGAGAGGAGTCGTCACAGCATGGAGTTCAGGAAGGTGTGCTGTGTGCTCTTCACATAAAACTCCATTACCAAACACCTTAACTCTCACTTTGAGATAATATTTAGACCCTCAAGAGGCACTTTGAGAGCTATAGCAATGCTTTTATTTCACTTCATGTTTGCTACTTGTTTCCCAGTAAAGGAAATGTTCATGCAACCTCCCATTCTTACTGCGGGTTTGGTTCTTGTGTGAGGATCTGGGGAACTAGGCTTTTATCAGATAGTCATGGGTAACAGGTTTCCTTTAAAAGGGAAGAATGGAAGCTTAAGGAACTAAACATTTTTGTTGCCCCCTTACTTGGTAATGGCTCCTCTTAGCTGCACCATTGCAGTCAAGCTGTCTCTCAAGAGTCAGTGCTAGTTCAGAAGTCTCCTTTTGGGTAATTTCCTTCAATTTGTCCCAAGGAAGAATGTCTTCAGATTTTGTTCTAGTTTTCTCAAACCTTTCAGCTACTATAACTCTTGGAATAGATGAACTATTATGTTTGCTCTTTCTCCCCGACGACAGCGTATCTCTTGCTGTGTGGTTCATGGGATTTCCTGCTCGGCTCTGCCTGGAAGGTTTCTAATAAAACGACTGGCATATTTCCCCCCCAAGGGCTTTTGTGAGATTGTGGTACCTTTCCCATTTAGCTCTTGTCTTAACATAATTGCCAGTCTCTTCGCAAGGAAAGATCTGGTTCCACTTTCATGTATAGGGTTTAGATCCATGACCCCATGTAGATGAACTTGAGTCCCATGTATCAGGGACAGAATCCTGACACATTTTACTTTTTCGACAACAGAACACCTTTAGAACCCTGGACACTGTCTCAAAATCCTTAACATTGGTGCCAGAGGATGCTCTCTTCTCTATGAGTAACACAGGATTTCGTAGGCCTTTTATATAATAAGTTATTTTAACCTCAGAATTTTGTATTTTTCACTTGTTTCAGTTTGAAGTGCTAAAAATTTTAATAACTCTTCTAAGCAAGATAAAGGCCACATGCTTGGCTTGTTTAATTAGTAGTTTTTTTTATCTGCAGAGAAGGTTTTTAGTCAGTTTGTGTGAAATCTGGAGTTTTTGGGAATTAATGTTTCATATGCAAGCATAATCCAAAAAATTTGGAACAATGGAGTCTTAATTTTGCGACATTTCACCTAGTTTTTGTGAATGTGAAGAGAGTGGGTTTTCATCTGGAAAAGTAATTATCTAGTTCTGGGAGAAAATCCAAGAGTTGCAATAGATTATAGCATCATGTAACAATTGTCTTTAATTGTGACTATGCTTGTGCTGAATGTTTTTGTTTATTGCAGGTAGGTCACTCAAAGAAACTGTGAAATGGCTACAAACTGACAACTTAAATGAAAAGTGCTTCACTGTGGAAACAGAATGGAGCACATGGAAAGAACATCTAGGGAAGACATCATCCAAGCAGAATTTAACACAATTTTAAATTTGAATAAGTTTTGATTCAACTCGAGTCCGATTTGTTATGGCAGCTTGCACACTGTATAACACTTTTTGGGCGACTGTGACAGTTGTGTGGTGGTCATTTTTTCAGTGTTGTCCTTTTATGGAAAAAAGTCCGAAAAGTGTATAAAGTAGGTTTCAACTCTAGAAGTCCTGTGAAATGGTCATATACTGACAGTGTAAATGTGTGTTGCTCTTTGGGATCAGGCTGGAGCAAAAGGAACAATAATCTTGAATATGTAATCTGAGGAGAATTAGTAAAACAAAAGGTTAGATATTATTCCTTAATATTGTGCTGTTGCAACTTCCGAAAGCCTTTCCCAAAATTGCAGTAAAGTATTTTGCCTTAAGTAATTAATCAACCATTTTTAAACTAACACTTACAAATATGTATAAGCCGAATATTAAGCCTTCAAAATGGTCACAGACAATGTAGATGGAGCTGCTTTTCTGCTGGGTCAGACTAGAGAAAAACAAGAGCACCCTAGGAGGACATGATCCTAGCAGATAACTGATGTTTGTTTGTAGCTTTACAATGACTAGTTACAAAAGGTACACTACTACTGATTTGGCAATCATATTAATCATAATTCTCTCTCTCTCTCTCTACCACTTTTGAGGGAGAGAGAGAGATTTTTTTAATTGTAAGGAGAAACAGATTTCACATGGTGCATTTAAATTTCTTGCACTAGTTGAGAATTGTAGATGCTATCAGCAAAGTTTACTGCATACAATATTTACTAGTCATAGAAGATTTTTGTTGAGGGTTTTGCTTTTATAGATTTGCAGAATACACTGTGTTTAAAAGCATATAGTCTGAACAAGTTAGACCATTAGATTTTGAAAGATGGTTTTAAGTATAGAAAGGGATTGAAAAATTTTTTATGTAAAAGTTAAGTTTAAAAGCATGCCCATTTTCTATTTGAATCGAGTTCATATAATTGTATAATTAAGGATGGAATAAATTCTTTAATTTGTTATTAATGCATGTTATGATCTTGCAAACTGTGTGCGCTTTCATCCATAGTCTGGCTAATAAAGGGATTTTGACAAAGGAAAAATCTGTTTCTGGGGGAAGACCTGTGTTGCCCGGTGAAAAGGATCCTGCTTATGCCTTTTCTAGTATAAATAGGTTCTAAATATACTAGAGAAAAAAGCTAGCATGGTATGCTGAGGATACTACCCTCGCGCGAGCACCCTAAGGATGGCGTGTATAAAGTACAAGGCGAGTGAAAGCCATTATTCACAAGTCTTCTGCCAATTAGAGATTCCCTCTCCAAAATCCCCCTCTCAGAGGTGGGCAGTTCCATCAGCAATGCCTTCCCCCTTGCCGCCTCCACCACTGCTCCATCACGACCCGAGCGCCCCCATCAATACTGGATTAGACCCGTTCTTTTGGCTTGGATTGGTATAGAAAGGGCTGGGTTCACCGGGCGACACAGGTCTTCCCCGAAAAATAGATTTTTCCTTCGTCAAAATCCCTATTCTGGGTTCGACCTGTGTTTGCTGGTGAAAAGTTACTAGAGAATGCCTGTCCAAGCCTCATAAGTCTTATTTATAATTGTCAGGAAGGAGTCAATGAAACCGAAGGTTCATTTCATCTTAAAATTACTTAATATTTACACTATATTAATTTTTAAATTTAAATTTACTTTTACTTCTTAGAGTAAGACTTAAGCTAAGACTTAAAATTAGAAAAAACATGATTTCACTACACAAGATATATCAGGCAATAATACATTCACATATGTACAGCGTTGTCCACGAAATAGTTATGGACAAAATTGATGCTATGAACAATCTTTGGTGGCAGGATGACGCACAGGCCCTCTCAACCCATCGGAGAGAGGTATAGTGGAGAGTACAAGCGAGGCAGGTAGGAGTATCGGGGGCGGGGGGAAAGGAAGGAGTAAGGAGAAGAATGATACAATTCATAATTCGGGGGAGATTATGCTCCCTGCCGCAATAGTTGGAAATTTATGGGCTTTCAAATTCTTGAGATAGTGGTGCTTAAAAACTACTGGAGATTTCTAACCCGTATATCTCTTCAGGTCCTCAAAATTCATATTTTGAAAGTAATTAATAGAGGTGGCCAGCACTCGGATATCATGGACATGTGGGACTGAATCCGGGTTGGCTTGTTTGATAAAGTAGAGTATTTGTTGTCTATTACCTTTAAGGGAATAGTGCCGCCTTTTTCTCTAATGAAAAGAGGACCTGACGATACTGTGGAAGTTCTGGCTAAGAAGGATCCAAGTGTAATGACAGGGCACAATGATGTGTCCTGTGTCAAAGGAATGATTTTCCATGGAACCCATCTATTTTGAGGGTCCTCATTCTTGGCCAAGAAACTTCGATCTGGGGATAGTAACACTTCCCCTGACAGGAAGAATTCTGTGTGGTCTGGATTTCGTGAGAGAGCCGAGAGTTCAGATATTCTAGCGCCCGAGGCCATAGCCACTAGGAATAAGGTTTTCCTTAGTAAGGTTATACGTATATGAGCATATTTCATTGTTGGTTTCTGAAGCCAGTTTGAGAACATCATTTAGAAACCAAGTGACCATATGAGGGCGGTCTGTAGGTCTCAGGCGGGCACATGCTTTCGGAATAGAGGAAAAGTATGTCTCTGATAGATCAATATGAAAGCTGATTTGAAAAATTTTCTTCAAGGCTGACTTGATTGTTGTAATAGTACTGGCGGCTAGGCCTTTCTTGAACAGAGTTTTGAAGAATGAAATTGCCAGATTAGTAGTCATTCTGTGGGCCTGTGATTCCTTCAGGAATTTGGCCAACTTTCTGACAGCTGAATCATATTGCCTGAGAGTTGAATCTCTTTTATCTGATTCTACAAACATAATGTTACATGGATCGATACTCGCACCCTTTTGGGCCGCAAACTTCATGAAGTCCATAAAGTTAGGGCATTCAGAATTCTTGAGGAAGCTGACACAGTCTGAGTTTGTACTGTCTGTGTTAACTTCGGGCGAGGGATTCGTTTGGGTTGGAGCTTCATTTCTAGAAGAAGCGGAAACCAGTTGCTTTTTGGCCAATTGGGTGCCACTAATGCCACTTGACCCATGAAGGACCATAGCTTGTGCAAGACCTTCATCAGAAGATTCACCGGAGGAAATGGATAAATCTTCTGCCAGTTGTTCCAGTCTAAGGTTATTGCGTCTGTGGCATAGGCCCGAGGGTCCAGGTTGGGTGCTACATAACATGGCAGCTTGTGATTGGATTCTGTGGCAAATAGATTCACCTGAAGGTCCGGGATTTGGTTGTAAATCCATTGGAATGAGCTCTTGTCCAGAGACCACTCTGATTCTAGTGGAGTAGTCCTTGACAGTGCGTCTGCTATCACGTTCTTGACTCCTGCCAGATGGGTTGCTGATAGGTGCCAGTGATTTACTGTTGCTAATAAAAATATTGCAATCAGCATGTGATTCAGATTGCTTGACCTGGAACCACCTCTGTTTATGCAGTGTACCACCACCAGACTGTCCGAGACTATCCTCACATGGCTGTTCCTGGCCGGAGCCAGACGTTTTAAGGTTAGGAATATACTGCCATTGCTTCAAGTACATTGATGTGAAACTGGCGGAACGTCTCCAACCATGTTCCTTGAGTCTTTTTGAACTGCGAGTATCCCCCCCAACCACTCAGTGACGCGTCCGTATGAATTGTCAAAGACAGCAGAGGGAATTGCAGTGGTACTGTCTTGGACAAGTTCCTGTGCCTCGTCCATGGCCAAAGCCTCTTTATTAGGATGGGTGGAATCACTGAGATTTTCTCTCTGAGATTGATGTTGGCTCTCTTTCTCCAGACTCGATTGATATCCTTCAATCTGGCTTTTAGTAGGGACGTCTGTTACCGATGCAAATTGAAGCAAGCCGAGGATCATCTCCTGAGTACGACGAGAGGCCTTCTTGTTCTTGAGGAACTGATTGGTAGCTGCCGCTATCTGCTTGGACTTCCTGAGTGGAAGGGACAGTTTGTGTATTATTAGGTCCCATTGGATTCCCAACCATTGAAAGTGGGAAGCCGGTTCCAGCCGTGATTTCTCTGTTTATCTGGAAACCCAGAAACTCCAGGAAATTTATTACCTTGGCTGTCGACCTGCGCCATTCCTCGACGCTGGCTGTCCAGATAAGCCAGTCGTCTAGGTAGGGTACTAACATGATCCCCTTGGATCTTAGTTCTTGGATTACTGTCTCTCCTAGCTTGGTGAATATTCTTGGCGCAATGTTGAGCCCGAACGGCATCACCCTGAATGCATAAGCTTTGTTTCTTAGCTTGAAGCCTAGGTATGGAGAGAAGTTCCTTGCTATCGGGACATGATAGTAAGCGTCTGGAAGTTCTATAGAGGTGGTGACGGCCACACGGGGAAGTAAGGTCCGCACCTGCAAGATTGTCAGCATACGGAACTTGTCACAAAGAATGTATGAATTGAGTTTGGACAAGTCCAGAATCACTCTTCTTTTGTTTGATTCCTTCTTTGGAACAGTAAACAGACGCCCTTGAAATTTTAGACTCCTTCCCCTCTTTATGGCCTTCTTTTGTAGGAGGTCTTTGGTGTTATCTATCAGGTCCATTGTAGGGATCTGAAAGAAGTTTATGGCTGGTGGGGGCCCTTTCTTCCATTTCCATCCCAGGCCCTTGGAGATTATACTGTGGGCCCATGATCTTATTACTTCAGTCTAAGTCTATCATACCTTTCCCTTCCCCTACTTTCTCATAGAAAAGGTCACCTGTTAATGAGTAAGAAAAAATCCCTATATCATGGACTGAAAGTCCAATGTGGGCTCTCACTGGTTGGTTGCAGGTTTGAACCCTCTGCCTCCTCGAAAACCTCTACCACTTGAGCCGCTTCGTAGTTGGGAGCTACCTCTGGCTCTGCTGCTACCCATATGCCTGTGATAGCTGCGAAAGGATTCCCTAGCTTCATAGGCGGGAGAGGTCATGATGGCTGTCGAGGTCGAGGGTTGTTGTGTAGGCGGAGTCTGCAGTAAAACATATTGCTGCTGTGGCTGAGCCTTTGAAGTTGAGGGCTTCCCAACATTTGATATAAGGAGTGCCTGAACAACTGTCTTGGGTCGAGAGGGATTATAGGTATTGTACCACCTCGCCCTCTTTCTTGACCTAGCTTGCTGTCCGGGTGCTTCAAACTTCCGTTTGGGAGGAAGTCCCTACCTAACCCGGAGGCTCTGGTTAGCTCTGGCTGCCTCCCGCAAGACATTATCTACCTCTGACTGAGGGAACAAGCTCGCTCCCCAGATTGATGATTTTATCAACCTGTTCGGCTCATGTCTTATGAAGGCTTCTGCTAAGACGTATTTTCTACAATTTCGTCTTGCTAACCCAAATTCATACAGGCCTGACTGAAACGTTTGTAATAGACTTTTTGTCAGAACCTGGAATACTTGTTCGTCTTTATATGTGGAGGCTACCAACTCCATTGAAGTGACTGAGTTGATAGACCTCGCCAGTCTAGACCTTGTCTCAAGTTCGGCCTTTGTTTGGTTCTCCGGAAGCTTGGGAAGCCTGTCGGTGAATAAGGTAGCGGCACAGTCTGCGTCCAGTTTACCTGCCGTAAACGTGGCCGGGGCTTCATTCCAGAATTCCCTACCTGCTGGCAGGAGAAGGGAGGTGGCCTCTGTTTCCTTCAAAGCGGGGATGGGTTTTTCCTCCGCTAAGGCTTGCAAGGTTAGCTCCGCCACCTTGTCAGTGCAGGGCGACGGAACTTGCTCCGGGGTCAAAAACATTGTATATGTGCCTTTATAAGGCGTCAATCTAGTGTTGATGCAGTTCCACTCGGCCATGGTGTGTGCCCAGACAGTTTGGGCTTGTTCCCTCGGGAAGATGACCGTTTCTTTGGGGACCTTGTCTATCCTTACTAGCGCGTGTTCGGCTAGTCTAACAAACCCAGGGAAGGGGAACTGGAGGCTTGGCGGAAAAAGGTCAAAGTCCTCCAGAGGTCGGGTCCCACACCCTTCAATGGTTAATTTACCATCTACATATGGGGCATGCATAGCAAGCCTCCATGGGTTATTCTTATGGAAGGGGGGAAGCTTAGAGGCATCGGGCACCGCCAACGCCAGCGCCGGAGATCCGGGGTGGAGCAAACCAGTCATCATTGCTTGCAGCGATTTGATCTGCTCGGCCACTATTTCAGAAACTGACTGGCCGGCAGCTTCGGATCCGGAGGCGTGTCGTAACGACTTAAACCTCTCATCCACAGCTTCTCTAACCTTCGACATGAGAAGGTTAGCAAGCAATTCGTGATTTACATCTGACTCCGTCGCCTGAGGTTTGGCGGACTACTGTCTCGATCCCTTCGAGGGGAGAGAACCCTTGGCAGCAGGCTACTTGTCATATGACGTCGATGGCCTTGGGGCCGGAGATGACTCGGTTGCTGCTGACGGAGTCGGCTTTGATCCCTTGGGCATGGATTTCGATTTGATATTCTTCTCTTTGGGACGCACTGACCTTGCGCTGTCCCAAGTACGGGGGCGCTTGGAAAGGCCCAGAAAAGAATAGGAAGAAGAATGGATGGGGCTAAGGAGACTACCTGCCTCCCTCACCTCGCCACTTACCTCCTCCAGGGCCATCGGCTCTACGTGAATGTTGATAGCCGCTATGTCGGCCATCAATCCTTCTTGATCCTCCGTCAGGGGGGCAGTCTCTGCCCGGATGGTGTTGATGATGGAGACTGCCAGATGAGGTTTCACGGATGCCGAGGGGGAGCCCTTGAACAGCAGGGTTCCCAAGCTGGCATCCAGGATGTAGGGGTGACCTGAAGGTGCATTCTTCCCATAACTGGACACCCAGCGCTTCAGGTCCGTCCTTACGTTCTGGCGAGCTTCTTCAGTCAACTGTCAGAGGAAAGGAGGAATTAACCTTCCCGACGGAGGGGTGGTTTATAAACCATTCTGTTGTTTGACTCAACACGTCTGTTTTCATTATGAAAGAGATAGGAGTAAGGTACCTACCTGCACATCCGGGAGGAGCATTACCATTTCATAGCATATGGTGCACGCCTCCGGGTGCCAGACCATGTTAGGAGGCTGTCCCTCCTCAGCTACGAAGGGCACCGAGCAGTTAGCGTGTGATCTGCACACTTCGTGCCCAATGGTTTCGCCTAGGGAGGCGGCGCACCCCGGAGACTGGCAGCGCACCTTCTGTAATAGTAATCGCTAATGAGTCAATGCCTTAAGGAGGGCCGGAGCTCCTCCGACGAAGGCATGTAACTTAAACTAAATAAAGTTCAAGTTTTACTCATCAAAGTATTGGAAATTACTAACTGATTTCAGTTTAATTCACTGAATAATTTAAATCCATGATTAATTTACGACTGCCGGCTCTCTATCTCATTCCAGGGACTAATGCAAGTCGAGTATTTGAGCTCCGGTACTCGCCAAACCTAGTAGGAGGACGGGTCCAAACTCTCTATGGCTGGCCGGACCAGAAGGCTATATGTAAAGTAGGCAATTGCATAGTTTCCAAAGATTGAGAACTTGAGCTACGCAGGCTAGACTCAACGCTCCAGTGGCAGAGTCATAGTGAATCATTGCCCGTCGGCACCGCAAGGGTCCGTCGTTATTCATTGTATTATCCCTTGAAGCCTAGCTCACTTGCGGTCTCTGACCTCCTTGCCCCTCCCACTGCCCACGTGGTGAGCTAAGGCGGCGAATCAGAGAAAAATCTCTTCCTTTCTCTCTGACACTGCACACCTCTACTAGGGATAGGAGAGTGGGCGCAAGGCTCTCACTCACTTTCCACGGCATGGGGGAAGGGGCCTGAGAATGAGACCACGAAGGGGCAGAGCTACCTACTTAAATCCCAGAGCTACGTCCGTCAACCGGCGGAGTCGGAGGACTATAGGCTAGGAATTATAGTACTCCACTCCTCCCCTCCTCTCAACCCCTTTCTGCCACTTATAAAAACTCAAGCGACCTTTCCTCACTAAGAGTACTGGAACCGCGAGCTATACGGTTCGGCAGCACCAAATCGAGTAGTAGGCGGGGGGAGGGGGGGTGGATCGGACATGATAGCCTGGTTACCTACCCGACCGGGGGTGGCCACCTATCAACGGTTGCTAGGCTACCACTGCAGGGGTGGTAGTGTGACTGAGCCTATGGCTCATCGTGATTGGTGCAACAACCGGTTGATGTGGCCCCCGACCGAGAGGTGTAGCCTACTACTAAAGGTTAAACCCAAGGAAGCTAGGCCTAGGTGATTGATTACCAGACCACTTACAATACAATAATATATATCGAACAATGACAATCATGAATATAGATATAGATATTGACAACGAGGCTATGACGATTGCTAGAAGTTCAAGTAAACTTTAGAAAACTACCCGATATGGATCTAGTTGACTAACCGAAATCGCTAACGACACGGAAAGTTAGGCTAAATCTCCTCTAGGAAAACATCATGTGGACATTGTCCTCCACTTAAACCTACTAAACTCGAATTTATTCGATTCAGACTGGCCAGGAGGAAATCTCACAATGTGGTTCCTTTATCGAGGCTAATTGATAATGGCAGTTAACTATCTATTAGTTTATTGGTTGAACTGATGGGCAACTCATCCACCTTTCCAGTGAATAAACTGATATAAATAAAACATTTATTTATGAAAGGAATAAATCATGCTACTTACATTGGGAAGAGTGTGTGTTTATTAAAACCTTCTCTCTATGTCCCACAATACTAAGCTAGTTTAAGTCTATTGCACATAATTATTATATATAACGCGAGGTTGAACACGCTCTTGAGCTTGGGGGGGGGGGTTTAGTCCCCACTTAAGGGGAGCAGCTTAAACTAAGCGTTAGCCCCCAGACTCACCCCAGGTATGTCATGAGCGCGAATGGTAGACCACGTTATAAAATTATATGAACTTGTGATTAGGTACTCTTATTGCAAATATGTTTCTAATTCATTTTAAATAACTAAAATGTGTACCTAAGACACGTGCGTATTCGCTCATGTTTATGAAATGGCGGGAATTTGCCGTCGTTCCCGTACTTGTTTTTACGGGCCCGACGGCTAATATCGGAAGTCCCGCAACCTTATAAGTTACAAAAAACGTAATTGGGGTACTCAACTTTGATGCAGGAGTTATATCCGACATGGCCATTGTAGGATTACACAGAAGATCACTGATTAAATTGAGAGTAAAAAATTTTGCTATTAGCAACGCACGAGTTCTAAACAGGATTGATGGGGGCACTTGGGTCGTGATGGAGCAGTGGTGGAGGGGGGAGGCATTGCCGATGGAACGGGCCCACCTCTGAGAGGGGGATTTTGGAAAGGGAATCTCTAATTGGCAGAAGACCTGTGAATAGTGGCTTTCACTTGCCTTGTACTTTAAACAAGACATCCTTGAGGTACTCGTGCGAGGGTAGTAACCTCAGCATACCATGCTAGCTTTTTTCTCTAGTATATTTAGAACCTATTTATATACTAGAAAAGGCATAAGCAGGATCCTTTTCACCGGCGAACACAGGTCGAATCCAGAAAACTCAGTTCTTAAAAGGAGGTTCCATGTGAGATACGTATGGTCCACATAAAGTGTTCCCCGATTTCTGCCCTTTATTTCACACAAACCATGTTAGTAGAGGCATAAGGTTTTCTTCAATTTCAAAAACAATGACTAGTTTTTTTTTTTTTTTTTGTTTTTTTTTACTAATAAATTTCAGTATGTGCCCCCCTTTGTGCCCAGAGTACGTCCTAAGTGAAATTCCGTCTCGCGCCAGGTATTCTCCAAGAT
Source organism: Macrobrachium nipponense (assembly GCF_015104395.2). Classification (NCBI taxonomy): domain Eukaryota; kingdom Metazoa; phylum Arthropoda; class Malacostraca; order Decapoda; family Palaemonidae; genus Macrobrachium; species Macrobrachium nipponense. The sequence continues at coordinate 94,276,484 of NC_087200.1, read as the reverse complement.
CTCCATAGTTACCATTGCTAGAGCTGCTGTTATCCTTGCTTTTAAGGTCTCAACATAGGTACTGGTGTACTGTACACTTTATCCTTGATATAACCCCATAAAAAATGTGGTGAACGTGGCAGCCGTTCTGTTGGGCCATCTCTCCCACTCTAGCAGTTGGGGAAAGTTGCAACGACACCATTTCTGCTATTCTTGACTCAGCTGGCGGATAAAGTGATCACAGTGGCATCTGTTGGCAAACAAAACACACTAGTAATTGCTCAACAATATGAAAGGTTGTACGGTCATTAATCAAGGAATGTCTTTATGGACACCCTGTATATTCTTTGTGGTGTTCATATACTCGGTAATGATAGGCATTATATTTTTTGGCACAATATGTAGGTACCAGGTTTTCAAATGATAGGTTTTATATTTTTAGCACAAAACATACCAGGTTTTCGGGGCACAAAGCCAGATTTTAGGTCTTGTACTTTTTGTCACATTGCCAGGTTTATAGGTCTTGTATTTTTTGGCATATTACCAAGTTTTTGCACCTTGTGTTTTTTGGCACATTGCCAGGTTTATAGGTCTTGTTTTTTGGCATACTTATTGCCAAGTTTTTACATCTTGTGTTTTGACATACTTATTGCCAAGTTTTTACATCTTGTGTTTTTTGGCACATTGCCAGGTTTATAGGACTTGTTTTTTTTGCCTCATTGCTGTTTTTAGGTCGTGGGATTTTGGCACATTACTGGGTTTATAGGTCTGTTTTTTTTTTTTTTGCTTCATTGCTGTTTTTAGGTCGTGGGTTTTTGGCACATTGCCAGGTTTATATATATATATATAGATATATATATAGATATATATAGATAGATATATATAGATAGATATATATAGATAGATATATATAGATAGATATATATAGATAGATATATATATATATATATATTTATGACCCCGACCTGGGTCGCGTGGGATTCTTAAGTTACTGTGGGTCATGCAGAAATCAAACGCTCAGTGATTAATTTAACACCGGTCTTATATTCTAATGAATTTACACAAGGGCCCGAGTGAAATGAACTTAATATCTATAGTACCGGCGGGATTGAGACCGAGCGGAAACCGGCAGAGGGCACGAGGGGAAAGTGCGTCTTTCCCTTCTCTTGACCGACGCTTGACTAACTGACCCTCAAGGAGACGGCTTGGTTTCCTCTCTCCTCAATACCCCCCAGAAACCCCCGATATATTGCTTCTAGGCCATGATTGGGTCTGGCACCTGTCCTTAGGTCTATTGACCAATGGGTGCCAATATAGGTGACGCTAAAGAACCAACGATCTATAGTACCGGCGGGATTGAGACAGAGCGGAAACCGGCAGAGGGCACGAGGGGAAAGTGCGTCTTTCCCTTCTCTTGACCGACGCTTGACTAACTGACCCTCAAGGAGACGGCTTGGTTTCCTCTCTCCTCAATACCCCCCAGAAACCCCCGATATATTGCTTCTAGGCCATGATTGGGTCTGGCACCTGTCCTTAGGTCTATTGACCAATGGGTGCCAATATAGGTGACGCTAAAGAACCAACGAACTTTTGGGGGGGATGTTTGGGGGGAGGTGACGCTTTCTTCATCTGAGAGAAGAATGACCGTTAACGACCTCATGGCGTCTCTTGTAAGATGTTCCGATCATTCTAGGGAAAGTTGTTTATAAGCCCTCTCGAAGGTGCTTAATATATATATATATATATAAATATATATATATATATTATATAATATTTAGGATAATATATATATATATATATATATATATATATACTTATAATATATATATATATATATATATATATATATACTATATATATATTATATTAGGTATATATATTTATATAGATTATATAGATATAATAGATTATAGTATATATAGATATAGATAAGATTATAGATATAGATAGATATAGATAGATATAGTAGATATATATAGATATATATAGAAGATATATATATATATATATATATAGATATATATAATAGATCCTATAATATATATAGATATAGAGATATAGATAGATAATATAGATATAAGGATATATTAGATTATATAGAGATATATATAGATATATAGAGATATATATAGATATTTTAAAAAAAATTAGAGATATATAGATATATAGAGATTAAGATATAGAGATATATAGAGATAATATAGAGATTAAGATTATAGATATATAGATATAGAGATATAGATATAAGAGATTTATAAGAGATATAGAGGATTAGAGATATAGAGGATATAGAGATTAGAGATATAGATGATATATAGTATATATAGATAATAGATATATATAACGATTATAAATATAGATATATAGATATAGATATATAGATATATAGATATAGATATATAGATATATATATAGGTAATATATAGATAATATAGATTAGATATATAGATATAGAATATAGAGATATAGAATATAGATATATATAGATATATAGCTATATAGAGATTATATACGATATATAAGATATATTTTAGAGATAGATAGATAGATATAGTATATAGAATATATAGGATATAGACGAGTATATATAGAGATATATAATAGATATCTATATAGATAGAGATATAGAGATAAGATTATATATAGATATATATAGATATAGGTAGAGATAGATAGATAGATATATAGATAGATAGATATATAGGATAGAAGATATATGTAGATAGATGATATATAGATAGATAAGATATATAGATATAGATAATATATATAGATATATAGATATAGATATATATATATAGATATATATATATAGATAGATATATAGATAGATAGATAGTATATAGATATATATATAGATAGTGTTAATATATATATATATAGATATATATATATATAAGTATATATATATAGATATATAATAGATATATATATAGATATAATATTAGATATAGATCTATAGATAAGATAGATAGATAGATATAGTATATAGCTAGATAGATAGATAGATATTATAGATAGATAGATAGATAGATATTATAGATATATATATAGTATATATATAGATATATATAATATATATAGATATATATATATATATATATATAGATATAGATATTATATATAGATATATTATATAGATATATATATAGATATAATATATAGATAGATAGATAGATCGATAGATAGATATATAGATAGATAGATAGATATATAGGGACTAGATATAGAGATTAGATATATAGATTATATATATAGATATATAAATAGAAGAGATATAGAGATAATAGAGATATAGAGATATAGAGATATATAGCTATTATAGATATATAGATATTATCTAGATATAAATATAGATAGATAGATATAGATTATAGATATATAGAATATAATATATGATATATATATAGATATATATAGAATATATATAATAGATCTATGATGAGATATATAGAGGATATAGATATATAGATATATATAGATAATAGATATATAGAGATATAAAATTAGAATAATAAGCTATATAGAGAGATATATAGATAGAATGATAAATTATAGATATAAATAGATATAGAGATATTAAATATAAGAGATATATATATAGATATATATATAGATGAGATATAGAGATATAGATATATTATAGATATATATCGATTATATAGAGCCTAGATTAGATTAGATATATAGATAGCTAAGATTATATAGATAGATAGTAATATAGATAGATTAGATATATAGATAGTATAGAATATATAGATATAGATATATATATATAGATATATAATAGTAGATCTTATTATATATAGAATATTATAATCTATAGATAGATATATAGATAGATAGATAGATATATAGATGTTATAAT
>NC_087200.1:94207637-94267637 GCF_015104395.2 Macrobrachium nipponense | reverse complement strand
GTTATTACAGGGTCAATTAGAGTTGGCAATAATTTAGTCCCTTTGAATGGCATCTATCAGTCCAGCTGGTTTATGGATGAACACACAAGTCAAGGTTTTCATATTTATGTATATCTGTCCTTTGTTCAACTCTCTCGATCAGGGCAGTAATGTGGCAAGGCTGGCATTCTTACCTGTATACTAGAGAGGATGATAGACTAAAGTTCATGTTAACAGTATTGGATGGTGGACTAAAGATTGTATTTGATCAGTTAAGAAGTTTACTTTTTGCATCTGATCAGTAACAGTGGTTGAAGTTTATCATTTGCCTAAATTAGAGTTTGTAGTCCAGGTGAATTATGTTCTATTTAGGCCATCCATTTTAGTTACTGCTCAACGAGTATGTCTGGGATGTGCTATGTCGTGTGTGTACGTGTGTGTAGACTAGTGTTAGTAGTTGTAGTATCACAAGATTTTCAATATGGTTAGAATTTCCTTCTTGGAAATATTTCAACGGTTGACTGGATAGTTATTAATTAAAAGTTGAAGATTTAGTAATTTTAAAAAATTTGTATGTTTACTGTAGTTTGCTGATGTGAGTGCATTGTATGCCAGTTTGTCTTTAGCTAAAGGGGATCTAGTTCACTCCAGTGGGCTCCTGCTTTTAAACAGGGATTTATTAATTTTACATGGTTTAAAGCTGCTTTATATGTTTTTAATTTTTTTTTTTTTTTCCAGATCACCATGACAAAACAATAGTCTGCCTTGAAAATGACATCATGTACTTTCAAAAATATCACTGATGCAGAGAATCCTATTTTGAGACTAACATTGTCTACTTTCATGAGAATTAACAAATTACCTGCGGGATATCTCTTGGTGACAAGGATTTCTGGTGAGAATGGTATTACTTGCTAAAACATCATTATTCAGTGAAAAGAGGACAGCTGCCATAGGAGTGACATTTTTACTGTACTTACAAAAACAGAATTCCAACATCAATCTTGACAAGTACCTGCTGAAATACCACTGACAAGAGGATGCCTGCCATGATGATGTGTATTTGCTCTGCCTGTGGAAAACATGACTCCGAAACTATTACAGAGGCAACATTTAATATTTACTTAAGCTGGTAAAAAGCTGAAACACACTAATGCTTCTTCATTAAAAACTATAGATATAAAGTACTGTGCGTGTGGCATTAAAAATTTCAATGCTTTATGGAATTTTTTCTCTACAAAAATATTTTGTTGCGAGGCTTTGAATAAAAAAAAAAAAAAAACTGTATACCTTACAATTTTGTTGAAAACTCTCATTGCAAAACTGGAAAAACTTAAGCTATGAAAAAATAGAAGACCTTGAAACTGTCCAGGAGGAGAGGGAATGGGTTGTTAAAAATTCTTAAGCAGCTAGAATCGAAAGGTTGCTGCAAACTTTGGTATTCTAGCCTTTGATGCGAGGTAATACCCTGTAGGGTGTCAATGTCACTGCACCATAGCCAATTTTACTTAGTGGGGCAAATTTTTGAGGATACTTGTGTTTGCATTTCACCCTTGTACTTTACCAACAACCTCACTTAATCTGGTAACGTCCAATCTCCATAGTTGTGTTTAAAATAGAATTGGGAGAAGAAACCTCTGGGTTTCTTCGAGAGGCTCCTAAGACACTGACCCAGTTAAATACTCTGTCCATGTAGTGTCTTCAGGTACAGTATTATAGTTAAAAATAACAATATACTTTATAGTGTACCTGAATAAACTATATGGATTAGAGTAATTAACTGGGTCAAAGTGTCTTCAGAACGTCTCAAGGAAACAAAGTTTCTAATCCCAATTCCACCCTCTTAATTTAGCAACTATGGAGATTGAACATTACCAGATGAAGGAAGTAGGGATGGTGGTAAAGTTCAAGGCTGAAAAGCAAACAGGTATACTCCAAAAGTTTGCCACACACACACACGATTAAGATTGTCTATGGTGCATTGACATTACTGACACCGTCATAGGCTAAAATACCAGTTTGCTACATCCTTTTGATCCTAGCTGCACAGACTTTTTTAAACCTTTTACTTTTCCTTCAATCCTACTCTGTTTCTTCTGTTATGACGCCTTAATTTCCAGTATCCACCTTTAGATCCCTGAAGAAGTCATCTTCTGGATCTCGGTCTTGCTGTTCAACAGTTCTAACCCCCTCTTCCAACAGTCTTCCACATTATGTCTAAAGTACCCCAGTGTTTGGCATAATAGCCTAAATCTGATAAAATCGTCTCTTTCTTGCCTTGGCGCTGAATAATCCCTTAGATTCCAGTGCTTGGCTTCAAGCCTAAATCTCATATTTCATTCTAATCTTCTTGCCTTGTCACAGGGTCTGTACTCTGGGTTGTAGATACACAGATCTGAAATTCAATGTAGACTGTTACTAAATTTCTTGGACCCAACTTGAGTCAAGATTTGACAGTTCTTGCTATTATTAGTTAAGGATACTTGAGCCTGATCAGTGCTGTTTATGCTTTAACTCGAAGCACTTTACAACATATCGAGCATTTAACCTCAGTCTTTAAAAAGTTTCCATGGAGTTAGGAGAGATTTTGCAAAAACCCACCATTATCAATAATCAGTTCAGCAACACCCCATAAAGTTCGTAACTCCTTCCATAACCCTTGACCTGGAAAAAATAAGGTAAATCCTGAAATAAATTCCCAATTTAAACACCAGTGACTCCAAATGCATGTTGTGCTGCAAAAGATTAGCTTCATTTTCATTCACATGCTGCAAAAGACTAGCTTCATTTTCATTCAAACAAACTTTAACCAACATCATTTTGGTTGCATATAACTCATTAACTACGTAAATTAGCATGAAAAATCGATCCACAAGTAAAATTAGTATCTTTCATAATTTGATAGTGCCACAAGCGAAAATATTAAGTGACCGTATATATTTAAAGAATAAAATTCAATAATCCCTAAGGGGGAAATGGTACATATAATTTTCTGAACAAGGCCCGCCTGACAAAAATTGATTAATAACCTGTCATGTGACAGAAAAGAATGGGAGTAAGTTTATTCAGCATAAACTGTTTTAAGTGCAAGACAGTTTAAGCTGAGAACCCTTTTGCCCAACAGCAACAATTATGTGAAGACTAGCAAGCAAGTAGTTTGGAAGAGACTTAAAACAAAAACCATATTCCACAATCTCTTCCGTTAAGTTATGAAAAACTCAAAAGACGCAGAATATTAAAGAACTTACAACTCTTAAATTTCTCAAAGGTCATGGCAGATTTGGACAACTGCGAAGCAAATTTTTTTATTAAAAGATGATTGCAGAAAACAATATTCCAAAAATAAGTTTTAAGATAAAAGTTGTGGTGCTTTAAGATTTGTGGGTGGTAACAGAAATAACCCAATGTATATGTTAGACACGATGCTCGTCACCATTATGGAAGCAACACCACCTGTTGCAAACAAAATCCTCATCACTCAAAACCCAAAGGCTTTCCAACAAATTCTGTGAAGCTGAAAAAGGACAAACTAGAAATGCGTTTTGATGGTTATCGAATTCTATGAAGTCTTCGTGATGAAGGGATTGTATAGTATAGGAGGAATTTAAAAACTAATGCAATTTATGAAAGACTCGCATGAAGAATAGAAAACCAAGGCTCAATTCCAATGTTAGTCAGAGAAAAATAGCACAACACGCCTTGAAAAGTAAGTACTATTGGGGTTATCCGGTGTCATAATGGTCTGGATCATTGAATACACAGCGACTACTTGAAAAAGGACGACTTGTAGGGAGGATAATAGCTTTTGACCTTTACATATGAAACCACAAATCAAAGATTGTACTTCTCTAACAGAAATGTATCAGATATGCTGTCTTCTGATACCTAGCCTGGATTATATTTCAAAAACATCACGGCTATGCTCTTGCGTTCCTGTAGTTGTATAAGGCATTTTTTCACAATTTTGCTTAGAAATGTGAACAGCGCAATATGGTAGATCATTCTACCTGGTGTCAAGGTTTAAATTTTTTTATCAGCTATCACGGCATTTTTAAAAGGTCATAGACATATGATACACTACTTGGGTGTTTGAAAATCATTCTGTAATTACCAAGGAATATGACACTTATGGCCATCTTGGACAAACCCAGCAAAAGGGACTTTGATATTTTATTAATTAAGCAATCGAAATACTCAAGAACCTCTTGTTAGTAGACCATGGGATTATATATATATAAAAAAAAAGTTGACCTGTGGCAACTTGTCTTCAGTGTTTAAATGCCGCCTATTGCTGGTGAAGGTGGCTAAGATGATTATTATTATTATTATTTTTTTTTAAGCTAAAGCCAAGATGGGGTTTCAATTCCCCCAAAAATCTGAAAACAACCCATATGACCAACTTGGATTTCCACTTCATGTGCCGAGAGAGTAGGGCAAACAAAAAAAAAAAAAAAACTGTGGTGTATAAAGGCAATGATGAAATGTGATTGGGAAGGAAAATGTCTCTTATAGGACTTCTCAGAAACAGTCGGGAAGTGTTAATCTTGAGAAAACCAACTCTGAGGAGCTACCTTCTACTGTGTTTATTGAATCCCCACTTGATTAGGCTTCAAAATACTGAACACAGTGAAACACAGACTGGCCAGCACAACAATCTTTTGATAATATTTTTTATATTAACATACGTGTTTCTGCATGGTCTATTTCTGAATGTAGAATGATTAGTATTGTCAGTTGTCATAAGAAAATTAGGTACCAATTGTATTTCTATTGTGAATTGCCCTCTGTTAGGTAACCCACAGACGAGAACCATGTTCTCTTATCTATTAATCATGCGAAATCTAAATATATTTGCATATCTATGAGTTATGTACGTCTCTATTGCATGTCATGAAAATAAGGGCAAAGGAGCCACACCTTTTCGAGAATGACACGCTTACATTGGTTTGTTTGATTTTTGTATGATACTGCTTGGATCATGTCTGTATTAAGTAGTGAAGCAGCTAAAAGAAAGAGACAAAGGGGAGTTTTGCTGCATGTTTATTAGAAAAACGCTTACTTCTGCGTGAGTCGAGCGATCTCGACACATCACTTTGCCATTTCCAGCATTACTTATTTGGAGAATGTGTGGACACGCGTAACTTCGTTTTCTGTAGCCTGCTAGCATATCCAAAATTGTTTCGTCATATGCCGCCAGTTAATTCACTACAAAAACAAATATGTTGAACCATTTTTGGTGCTGCTTTGTCTTGTTATCTACGCGTCACCTACTATACTCGTTTTTTTTTCACCTGTCCATCCGCCTGTGGTGTTTGCGCATGGTAACACTGCATCTCGGACTTTAAATAATATCCTATTTCGAATCTTAACGGCGTAATTCGCATACAGTAAATTATTAAAACACTTCTCAGTTGCGAATATACACCCAGATATTCTATATTTACCTAAAACTTACAAAAAGCGTAACTATTTACAGCCTGGGACGCAGTGTTACCATGCGAAAACACCACAGGCGGATGGACAAATGGAAAAAAACAGTATAGGTGCAGGTGCTAGTACTAAACATGGCGGAAGCTCAATACGACGCTGTGTCTAGTATTACCCCTTCGGGGATCAAAGATATCGTTTATTAATGTAATTTGTCGACCACACACTATAGAAATGGGTTTATATCATACTTTGACCCCCAAGGGGCTAGTACTAAACACGGGATCCCAAGGAACTTTGCCATGTTTAGTACTAGCACATCGAAGGTGACGTGCAGATAAGAAGCCAAAGTAGCACCATCTTTTTAATCTATTTTTGATAGCCTGAAAATTATCTTAAACGTTTGTTAATGTGAAATTTGTATGTCTGTTTTGTATTCGCAATAATTGTATAACTTTTTTTTCCCCTAATAAGACCCGAATGCAAGCATAGCGGAACAAGCAGTTAATGGCTCATTCTTTTTAGTTTGCTTATTATCTGGTGTCGTGTTGTGATGTTTACGCTTTAAAAAGGGCGATTATCCTTAGCCATCCTTTGAACATTATTGTAACTTTGGTTCGTTTGATTGCCTTTGAGTAGTTACCCCTCCGTAGTGATTCCTGTTCATTTATCACATAATTACCCATTTCATGTTTAAACTTCAGTTATTAAATTTCGCTTAAATTCAAGACGCGCGTTTCAGTATCCCTCCCCTCCATTTTATTTCATTTTCCTGTGATCCCATTTAAGTGAATGGTGAATATAATTTGATCTGATAAACTTTTTGAATCGTGTTCATACTTGAAGTTACGCAATTAACTAAAAGTAACGAGGCAACATATAACTGGTCCACTAAGGTCTTAAAATCAAGCAGTGTGCGCGCTAGCTATAATAATATTAGTATTATTACTAAATTTGGTTGAAATATATCTCCCTATAATTCAGAAACCGCAATTTGATCCGATAAACTTTGGATTGTGTTCATACTTTGAAGTTAAGCAAGTAACTTAAAAGTAACGAGGCAATATATAACTGGTACATTAAGGTCTGAAAATCAAGGAGAGAGAGAGAGAGAGAGCTAACTATACATAATAATATTAACATTAGTACTAAATTGGGTTGAAAGATATCTCCCTATAACTTAGAAATCGCATAGGGAGTGGGCTGCTGTTACGTAAAGCTTGCAGTTTTATTTTGACCATACATATACAACATTAAGTATTCAGTCCGCTTAGTCAGTAACAAGTATTGCAAATGCATGTGCGATTCACATCAAAAGTAAGCATTGATACATAGTACGTAGACATTCTGATTTACTGCATAGTTCACCGAGAAAAAATCATGAGAAGAACCCGGTTTTCTTTTCTTTCAAGCTATATCTTGAACAATCTGTTGTCTAATAACAAAGGCAACTGAATACAAGAAAAACCATGTATTTGTGAATGTAACCTCGGAGGAATACTCATACGCATTTTGTGTCCCAAATACAAAAGACGTTAATTATTACCTGGTCATGATAACTGGTTCCAAGTTCCAACCAAGATCGTCGTAGTATGCCATTAAGAAACCATGAAAAACTTTAGTTACCAGATTAGACGGATGATACCGAACGCCCTTCCTGAAGCAATCTGACGATATTAATTACGTCTTAAAACTTTCATTAAATAACCCTCTTATATATGACCTTTCGCGTTTCTTATATGAAATTTCGCTGTGCACCAGATTATAAAAAGGGTTTTCAATCCATGCTTGAAAATTTCTTCAGAAGTTTCAAAAGCATTACAATGGTACCGTATGGCATATGCCAGAATTCCTTCTAAAAATATATCAATAATCTCAAGACAAATTATAGTAAGAGCACAAACACTGATACTACCGTGAATTTACAATTCGTTAACAAATGCAGTTTCTTATTTTAAAATTTACTATAGGCACTTTTAGACGGCAATATCTGTTCCTGTCAGTAAATCTTAACTTTCCGCAACATATCTATACTACATTTCTAATAAAGAGTTAATATTAACGCTTGATCAGGAAACTAGAAACTGAAGCACTGTATTATGCATATAAAGTGGTAACTCCAGCTTTTACATTTACATGAGAATAAACACAGCACAATCAATCTTTCTTGGTCACCAATCAACTGAGTTCATAAAAGAAAAAAAAAAAAAAACGAAGCAACTACAAAAGTCCTGCCATTCAGCAGTTAATTTTTGCCACTCTCGATAATAAGCCAAGTTAAACAGCGAATAGGTCCAGCATAAGCAGATACAAAAGAAAAATTTAAAAACCTATTTACCATTGTATTCTGAGAACCTCCTTTGGGAATGAGTGCAGATTATTTCAAGGGAGGTTTACAGTTACCTTGGTCCTTTTCATCACGATGACCTTAGTAGAATATCTGCTGGTTTGACATGCTGAAACCCTAAAAAAAAACAAAGCTTTTAATATCTAAACAGTAATTAACTGTTAAAATTCCCTTTTAAATTATCAATATTGTCGGAGTAGGTTAAGCTAATAAATGCTTATAATGACTCATTTAACTTACCCACTTTCTGTGTTGATAGACACACTCGAAACAAAAACCCTCTGTATTTCCATAAAATAACGAAATACATGTATGAAGACTCCTACACACAAATACTACACCTTTTTGCAATTCATTTTGTACATTCTGCAAATCAAATAATCAGTTCAAAACTGGTTGGACATTCATAACTGTATGAAATGATAACTATTCAACATTTATAACAGCAAGCTAAACAATAAGGTATTATCTTTTAGACATTTGGCAAACCCAACTACAACATACTCCATATTTTTAAGGCGAATGGCACAAATGATAAGACAATCGTAACAACAGTTGAACAGTTCTCAGAGTTCAGCAACAATAATAGTTTTTTGGGAAAACATTTCATCAAAATTGACAACAATCACAAAAACTCAATAGCAAAATGTGTTTTTAGGCATCTGAAAACATTATTGATTAAACTGAACGCAATCGAAGGACAATCATTTGTCCTAAACTACCCATATCAGTAGAACTACCTCTCACTAATTTACATTTAGTTGAATTGAATTTATAAATTTTGTGGCCATTTGCCACGCGCCGGAGCCAAAGGCCATTCAGCGCATATATATCAACAAGATATATTTACTAAAAAGGCATACATAATTAATCCAAATTATTAAAATAAACTTCATATTAAAATACTCAATTAAATATCATAAGACAAATGGATTTCCTTAAGAAATTTAAAAATCTCTTCTACGGGAGCACCCTCTCCTAAAATATTTGACAAAGGTTTGTTGGTGAAACCAAACCGACGTCTATGATTAAAATAAAGAGGACAGTCAACAAATATATGCCTCACTGTAATGCCAACATTACAATTGGAGCATTGAGGAACCTGCCTCTCTGCTCCACTAGTTAAAAGATACCGGTGAGTTAAAAAAGTATGCCCTATACGCAGGCGTGTTAAAACTATACTAGATCTTCTATCCATCCCAACAGAAGGGGACCAGGGATGAACAGAAGGTCTGATCGATTTCAGCTTTAAATTACTATTCAAGTTGGACCAGTGATTCTGCCACTTAGTCCTACAAAATTATTTAATAAAAAGTTTAAAATCTTCACAGGGAACCCTCACAGAGTGGGAAGCCCGGGAGGAAGCTGCCTGCTTAGCGGCTGTATCAGCCAGCTCGTTACCACGAATTCCCACATGCAAGGGAACCCAACAAAACTTCACACCGATGCGTTTTCGAGAATGCAGGAGGACCAGCCAATCCTGCACCTCTTGGACGAGTTGATTAGATGGCGTCAACTTCTGGAGTGCAGCTAGGGAACTCTGGGAATCACAATAAATAATATAAGAGTCCCCAGTGCTACCTGTACTAAAAATAAATTTCAAAACTAAAAATAGCAAAAATCTCTGCATTAAAAATTGAGAATTTAATAGGGAGGCTTTTTGTAATTGTTCTCTCACCGACGATGACAGAACATCCAACTCCATTTGCTGATTTTGATCCATCTGTATATACAGCAATCAAGTTACTATGCTCAGAAACATGGGCCAAGAAGCTACTTTTAAGCTGAACACTTGAGCTGATCTTTTTGTTGTCTCTAACTTGGCAAATATCTAAAGGAGGCCTACACCAAGGAGGGAATTTAGAAAATGTAGTTTCCATAACCAGTGGAGGAATAAGGCCTACCTCTCTCGCACTTATGTTTAATCTAACTTCAAGGGGCTTAGGCAATGTAGGTTTAGTTGGTGCTCTGTCAACAGGATGTTTTATATACTTAAAATTTGGATTAGATTGAGAGGTTAGTGCTCTTGACAAATATCGGAGACCTTGTTCCTCCCTCCGAATGAAAAGAGGAAGAAAACAAGAGTCTACATAAAGGCTCTCAACAGGAGACGTTCTAAAAGCACCTGTACAAATACGCAATGCCATATTGTGTACTACATCCAGCTTACCTAACAAGGTCTTACATGCAGAGCCATAAACCTGAGATCCATAATCAATCTTACTCAAGCATAGTGCCTGATAAATTCTTAATAAAGTAGTACGGTCTGCTCCAAAATTCAGGTTACTAACAACTTTAAGAATATTGCACCGCTGTTTAACATTTACTACAGTCTCATTTATATGTTCAGCAAAAGTCAATTTTTTGTCAAAAATAAATCCTAAATATTTGACTTTATCGTCATAAAGCAAGATAGAACCTTCTAAAAATAAGGTTGGAATCTCTTCCCTTCTTCGTGTTCTGCAAAAACGTATAGCTTTAGTTTTTTCTGCAGAAAATTTGAAACCTTTACTATTAGCCCAGGAAGTAGCAGCATTAATTGCAAACTGAATTTTAGTACAAGCTTTAACTGCAGTAGCTCTACTACAGACGATAACAATATCATCCGCGAATGCTTGACCAGTTACTCCAACAGGGAGATGATCAAGTAAACCATTAATGGCAATATTAAAAAAGGTTGGACTAAGCACACTCCCTTGTGGAATGCCTTCTTCCTGAAGATACTCTGATGAGAAGGTAGAGCCAATTCTAACTTTAAGGTACCGGTCAGACAGGAAGTCTTTGGCAAAATTAAACATATTGCCACCAATACGCCATTCAACCAGCTGCATTAAAATACCAACCCTCCAAGTAGTATCAAATGCTTTTTCCAGATCAAAGAACACGGCAATTGTTTGATTTTGGACTGCAAAAGCATTCTGAATCTCACGTGCGAGACATAATAAGGGATCCAATGTACTTCTATTCTTGCGAAAGCCAAATTGCCTCTTCGACAACAAGTTCTTTGTTTCTAATAACCATATCAGACGAAAATTCACCATTCGTTCATAAATCTTGAAGACACAGCTGGTAAGAGCAATAGGCCTATACTTTTGGGATGACTAGGGACCTTTCCGGGTTTTTAAAAAAGGAACTATAACAGTTTTTCCACAACTTATATGAAGTCCCTGAGCACCAGAATTCGTTTAAAACATCGACAAAGAATTTTTTTGACTCCAGAGGTAAGTGAGAAATCATTGCATAAATAATATCATCTTCTCCAGGTGATGTTGGAGAGGACAAAGATAAGGCATATTCGAATTCGACAATACTAAATGGAAGGTTATATGCCTCAGAATTTGAACAAACAGGCGGATTAACTATAGTCATGTTTCTAATATTGCGAAATTCAGGGGAGTAGTGACTGGGGCTTGAAATGCTTGAAAAGTGCCGAGCAAATGCCTCTGCCACCTCTCTTGCATCCGATATAACTACCAAGTTGATTTTCAAAATAGGTAAAGGAGCAGGGGAAAATTTCCCTAGTAATTTACGGATTCTATCCCAAACCAGAGAAAGTGGCGAGTTATACTTTAATTCTGATATGTACCTAACGAAGGATTCCCTCCTTGCTTCTTTAAAGACTTGCTTTTGTTTGGCGAGGTTTTTCTTGTATATTATTCTATTAACTAAGACAGGACGCCTTCGATATCGCTTGTAACTGCCTCTTGCAATTTTCCTACTCAAGGCACATTTACTATTCCACCAAGGTACCAGTGGACGACGGGGTTTCCCTGATGTTTTACGAATTGACATCATTGCCCCTCCAATCATTATACTAGCGAGATATTCGTAGGCAGCTGAGGGGCAAGGAAATTCATTGGCCTTACGATTGACTTTGGTAGAATTTTCATACAGCTGCCAATCTGCCTCCTTTATCTTCCACTTGGGTAAAGATGGGGAGGGTCGTGATTTTTGTTTTGGTACATACTTAAGATGGATGGGATAGTGGTCGCTCCCATAAAGATTTTCATCCACTGACCACTTATAGTCTAATCGTAATGACGACGAACATATTGTAAGATCAATTGCTGAACTAGAGTTATGGGCTACATCAAACCTTGTAGGAGAACCGTCGTTCATCAAAACTACATCATTGCAATCTATTAATCTTTCAATTATAAGACCACGGTGATCACACCTACCTTCCCCCCACAAAGTATGTTTTGCATTAAAATCCCCCATCAGAATGAAAGGTTGAGGTAGTTGGTCTAAAAGTGATTGCAAATCTTCAACCTCTAATTGTCTTGGATTGCCAGCTCTGTCCACCAATCGAGTTTCTAGGCCAGGTTCTAGATAAAGAGAGCACAGAGTGACCCATTTATTGATGAAAAATCTGTGTTGCACAAGCTTGCAGTATGGAGTCTAATTTGATAACTTTTTGTGGTAATGACTTGGCCGCAATAATACATGTACCACCATGAGAACGTTCACCTACAGGTGGTGGAGATCTGTGAAAAATAAAGTTTTGTCCACAATTAGGAGAAACATTACCAAGTTTAGTCTCTTGCAAACAAAGGGCAGCTAAATTATGCTCCTTGAAAAGGACCCGGAGCTGTTCTCTGTTTGAATGGAAACCTCTTATGTTCCACTGACAGAGCCATTATTTACTATTAGATTTTTTTTTTTTTTTTTTTTTTTGGACTTGGATTGGGCTGGTCTGGAAAGACTTGGTCTTGGTTTTTGTTTCAAAGAGGAACTAGGCAAGATCCTCAAGAGACCTGCTATTTCCTCTCTTGGGAACCCTACTATGGTGTGGGGATATAGGTGGAGATGATGATGGAGTACGGGGTCTCTTATTTCTAAGAGGCACCATCTCTGCAGCGTGCACCTGAGCCTTATGAGGTGCACTGATCAAGGTGTCATTCTGGGGACATACCCAGATCAGGCAGCGAGGCTGCCTGTGAGGCTTCTACATTAGAAGCCCGAGAGACCTCCCAGAAGCCCAGAGGAGGCCCATCGGGAGGGGACAAAGGGGCCTTCTTGGATGAAGGCGGAGATGCTGAATGTACTTCGAGCTCAGAAGGGGATAGCTGAAGCTTTGACTTTGAAGTTGGTATTCTAGATAGATCTTTTATATTAGATTTTCCACTTTTTACTACTTCACTATATTGAGGTCTTGGAAACAAAAGTCTTTTTGCCTGGCTAATACTTAGATGTTCAGCATGAGCTTCTCTATGGCTAAACACTTCTTTTTTAAATGACTCACATTCCTTATGCCTTGCATTATGATTTCCCTTACAATTTATACATAATACTGGGGTAGTACATTCGCCTTCATGCTTTTTTAAGGAGCAGGCAGCACATAACTGGTTCCTAGTACATACCTTTGCCGAGTGACCATATCCAAAACACATGAA
This sequence comes from Macrobrachium nipponense, assembly GCF_015104395.2. NCBI lineage: Eukaryota > Metazoa > Arthropoda > Malacostraca > Decapoda > Palaemonidae > Macrobrachium > Macrobrachium nipponense. The sequence goes on along the minus strand of NC_087200.1, from coordinate 94,254,488 downwards.
ACATTGGAGTGGTCTATGCTTAAAAGGTCTAACACGAAATCTCTCCTTGTCAACATATATATAATCAGGAACTTGATCATTATTAAAAGTGAAAATAATCATTCTTGATCTTGGAACCTTGAAAATCTTCCACACTTTATCATCACACATTTCCAGCAATTCCTCGTCAGGCAGTTCATATAGGTCTTGACTGAATACTACTCCCTTGGCATAACTAAAACTATAGTGTGGTTTGACCTCTTTTATCATATCAGTATTTTTCAACTTAGAGATCATGTGACCTTGTCTATAAGACTTAGCATGAACCAAAAAACTATTCTTTCCAAACCTCGTAATATCAGAGTTGGTCATTGTTCCTGCCAATGTTCTCAAATGTTTCCTGAAGTGGACAAGATTGCAAAATTCTGATTTTGTAGAAACAATTAGCCACCTGGCAGGTAAAGATGTCCTCACCTTACATTTCCCATCTGTAGTTTCCTGACAGACTCTTGCTGGATAAAAGGAATCAACTTCAATATTCTGGGGCATTTTATAAATTAACCATACATTTTTAAGTTTTCCTTAGTTGAGCACTTGAAAGCATTCATGGCATTATTATGAGTTGTAAACTCAATCCAAACCCTCCAAAATGCAAAATCTTTAGTTTCACAATACTTTATGACTTTAATTTCACCAAACCTTCCAAACATTTCCATAAACGTAAAACAATTGAAGTCTGAGGAGAGATTATCAACATAAAGGATTCTCTCACCACTGCTAGAACTTTCCATAGCCATATTCAAGGTCTTGTCATGGGTCGTCTTTTGTACAACTGAATTTTCTATAGGATTGTCCTTGTCCGTGCCAGAGGTCGAAGAGGAGGGTAGTGTCAAGAGGTCGCATTGTCCGGGGGAGTTTATCATAGGGTCGTTATTCATAAATCCTTCAGCAGAAATTTGAAAAACCTACTGCAAATCAGGCAGAAAACCAGGCCCCCCACACCAACCCCTCTCTCACCAAAGACACTCAGCAGAGACTGACTCCAATATGTCCACTCCCTACCCTACCCCGAAGGGATAGCTCTACCATAACATGAGTGGCTCAAGTGTAAGCAAAACCCGCTTGATAGGACTGAGGGCATAACTAGTATGCAATCATCCCCATTCATGTTACAATAGAGGGCACACCGGAAAGAATGCCGAGAGTCCTACCGTAGAGACTATACCTCCCCGGATTCCGCGGGCTAGTCCCCCATAGGTAGTTCCGCCCTGATGGATATTGCTATGAAATCATATCAACATCCTCAGGGTCCAAACATACTCGAGAGGCGGACCAAACCTCTACAGTCTCTGCCATTTGGATCAGAAAGAGCCAATGCGAAAAAAGCCCAGCCCCTGCCCAACCTGTAAGAATGTTTTAGTGAAGAGGGGGGGGACAGCTAGGTTGAGCAACTGAGTTAAAGATAGTAGAAGAGTGGAAACAAATTTAAGTAAGAGGAAAATTGAGACTTTTGGATTCGTCTCCCAGTTCGAAAGCCCTCTTGCCCGCTATGCATTTTCAGCAGTCAGCTGAAAATGCATAACTTCGTCAAGGCAGTCTCAAATCAAGAGGGAATTTACATTTAGTGACGATGGTAAGGAAGGTGCAATGTAGAAGTACAGCACTGAATCAGGTTAGTACTAGTTATCGATTTTCTAGACCAGTCACCTGCCAGAGCCTCGTTATCATCATGGCCAGGGTGTCGGCAGTTGATGAACAGAGAATCATAGACACCTACAATGCTGGGGAAGATTTTAATGAAGCAGCAGAGTACTTGGAGTCGTTCGCACCACTGCATATTCTATCATATATAGTTATTAACGGGCTGGAGATGCAGCTGCAACACCACCATCAGGAGGACGGCCCTCTAAACTGGATGATAAACGAAAGGATTTGCTGATTATGAAAACTGAAGACATCCCAAACATAACCTTGAAGAATTTGAATAGAACGTTTCGAGGAATATGGACCCATAAACCAGCATTCAATAATAGTAAGACCCTGGATGGAGTGCTGATTAGTCTGAAATCTTGCAATGATGTACCAGCTTCTCTGAATTCTCCAGCTACAAAGAAAGCATGAGTTACTTATGCAATTTGTAAACCAAAATTATACATCCAATGTCATCGCATTTACATTGACAAGACAGGACTCAACCTCTTCACAAGACGTCACCACGGGAGAACAGAGCTTCCATCTTGCATAGGAGAACGCGTCCATCGCACGGTAGGCAGTCAGCGTGGAGGAAAGTTAACAGTAATTGCCGCTATATCTAACAGAGTTGGCTTGTCTATCATGGAATCGTTCATAGGAGTGTTAACATTAGTTTTCGCTGATTTTCTAACTTCACTGTCTGTTATTCTCGATGGTGAAAGGGCCGTATTATGGACAATGCGCCATGCCATTCAATGTTTCCGTGGATAATGATGCAGTGCCTATCAAAATACTTGCCACCAAATTCCCCTTTCCTCAACCGCACTGAGAATTCTTTCTGTGATTAAAGCAGACATGAAGCAAATGTTAAATATGATACAGCAGGAAGTGATTAATTGCCAAGCTGTTACAGAAGCTAATGTGACCATGACTGCATGGCGTGAAAGGATCATGAATAGAGAGAATTGGCACAGTCAGTCTACGTAATAACACAGGACATTGTTGAAAATAACTACCGGCACGCAGATGGATATTTACAAAATTGTGTTCAGAATGTGGATATATTACATTAACCACTCCTGCCTTTTGTATGTTCTATGACCACTAAGTTTTAATGTTTGTGACTGGTGTAATGGCTTTTACTTTTTATACCTATGATACAGTATACTGAATAGCTAATCACTGCAAATTAAGTTTGTATTTTTTTTATCCACTGATAAAATTTACACCATATAATCATTTCATGATATACAAATGGAACTGTACGATGTACTTTGCAGCATATTTGAAAAAAAAAACTATTATTGGCAATGCTGTCACAAAAGTAGCATTACTTTGTACATAGATTTCAATGAAAATAAAAAAGAAAGACCATTACTGTAAAAAAAAAAAAAAGGGGGGGGGGGAACTTTACCTGTGCAATAATGAGTTTGAGAGTACTGAGTGACGAGTTGTCTTAAGAGCATAGCCTAATACATAGTCTAAATCCAGATAGAACAAATACATATATTGCTTGTAAGAGGCCAATTACGGCTGTCATTCGACGAAAGCCCTAATACAAAATTTCTTAAATATGGGAATTCTTTTGTAATTATGGCAAATTTTTTAACAGCCAAGAATGTCTAATGGCCGAAGACAGTTTCATTGGCTATACTAGATAATTGTTTCACCAATCTGAAAATTGTCCAAAAGGTAATGCACACTGCTTAAAGTTATGATGATTGCCCAGTTACTGCAGATTAAGGGATTTTTAAAGCATTGTTTCGTATTAAGCACAATTGCCGCAGCTTGTACATCATATATTTCAAAGTTTTGCAGATTGTTCTAATAAAATAAAACTTCCTGAAGTTAATTGGAGTTTAACATCCATGGAGTTTGCTAGTGCTCTCCCACAACTGCTGTTTGTGCTATATCGGGCTTATCAACCACAACCAGGGAGAAATACGATAGTGTTTAAGTAATTGCGATTAAACAACTCTTTCAGGTGAACGGCTTAGAATAATTTTGACTCTCTCTCTCTCTCTCTCTCTCTCTCTCTCTCTCTCTCTCTCTCTCTCTCTCTCTCATACAGAAGAAATGTCTGGAAAGAGGTCGGGATCCCTCACCACCTTGGACCTTTCCGTTGCCGACTCTGCTAGAAGGAAGATCATGGAGTCGGATGATTCAGACTCTGAGATTACCCCTATCTCTGCATAAGTGGACACAGGCATTACCACCACTAGCCTTCCACCTCTGATGAAGGGGGGATCCGATCCTGGACATTAGTCCCGAGAAGAAAACTAACCAGGGTAAGCAACAATCCTCTCCCAAAACTTGGAAAAAATAAGGTCATCACACCTGTGGCAAACACAGCCCAAAATCAGGGTAGTTGCTTCTGAATATCGTATGCAAAGGTAGCCGCCTTGGAAACAGCCAACTCTGCTGCTCTTGTCATGTCAGCCAGGCCTAACCTCAAGGGCGATTGTAAATCACCCTTAGAAATCAAGAAACTGCATAATTCCTCAAGAGCAATACAGAACTTACAATGCTCGACCCAGCTGAACGCCTCGTCAAAGTGGTAGCCTGTAACTACCCTATCATTTTAGAAACTAACCCCCCCCCACAAGACATCCATCCACCATGAGTGCTGAAAGTTTCATTAGCACTACTAAATCAAATCACCATACTCAAAAGGTGTTATGCACCTTTAGGGGACTCATCCCTGCTCGAATCGGTCTAGGAATTTGGGGGTTTTTCCCAGTAGAGGATTATACCCCAGAACCTTTACGGCGATGCTTCAGGTGCCATTGTTTTGGCTCCATCAAGACCAAATTACAGCATTTTGAAAACCTGAAACCTGTGGCATTTGCAGACATAGGCACTCCACCAAGATGTGCCTTAAATTCAAAGCCGGCCTGTTGCATGCTGCCCAAACTTCAGATGCAATCACCATGCCTGGCAGAAGAAAACTGTCTTGCCCGACTCCAGCACAAACTCCTGCCATTCATTATCCTCCCCTCCCTAAACCTCGCCCTAAAAATCTCACTCCTCCCGCAAAACTACAAAGGCAACCCCACTTCCCCCTCCCAGGCAAGGATGCTCTCCCCCTCCCCTTCCCAGCCTGCAAAACCACAAAGGCAACACCACTTCCCCCTCCCAGGCAAAGTTGCCCTCTCCCTCCCAGCCTACTTCCCCTACCTCACAACCTGTTCCCTACACCTCACAACCTACTCCCTCTCCCATTCCAGTCATTTCTCCACCCTCTCCCTACATTCCATCCTCTCCTCCTCATCTCTTATCCTCCCAGCCTATCTCCTCCCCAGAACCTTACAACCCTGCCGCTTCAACACCCTTTACTCCTGCAGCAACACATCCTTCTGGAACAACCAACATACAACCAGAGTGGAATCTCAACTTCGATCAAATCATACAATTGATGACCAGCTTCATATCAGCCTTCTCTTCTATGGCAGATTTCCCGTGCAACAAAACCCTAACTGGGTTACCAGTGCAGAAGTGTCTCAAAGAATCACTGTTCCAGCAAATGCATTCATGAGCGACAGTGAATCCGATTCCACCAGTAGCTCTGACACAAACATAAATCCTCCCCTTAATAATGATAAAAGAACTATTGAAAATACTTCAATGGAGCATGTTTGGCATACGTCACAAATTTGCATTACTCCAGTCACAAACATTCCTAAGAAACCATGACATTCTTATACAAGAAACACTTCTTAAGAGAAGATACAGCCTTTTCCTTCAAAGGATACGTTGTATACCAGACACCATATGCAGTCAACACTAAATGGCTACTAACACTACTATGAGATTCAGGGCCTCTGTAACACGGTTTTTTGGACTTTGCTCCTTGTCAAAGCATCGGATGTAGCTGAAAGTTGACATATGTATATTTTACAAACACACAAATTTTGTCAGCATTATCAATAACCTAAACCCGTTAGTTTTAATTTTTATAGAGTAAAAATGATCTGGCCGACGCCATGGCCAATGATTACGAGCCAAGAGTTGAAAAACATCATTACGTAAGCAAAGTAAACACCTTTTGACGAAATGTTGCTCCGCCCATCCACTAGACAGAAACCCATTCACCTTGTTCCATCAGCTCTGAAACTCAAAAGACTTTATGAATGGCGGAACAATACATAGATGGGGGTGGGGTATCTGTGCTAGCGTAGTAATAGTACTGTAGCAGTAGTGCCGCAACAGTATAGCAGTAATATACGTGAATTAAACGTTTAGGCCAACTGCTAGGATCCTTGAGGATCATTTAGCACTTCTTACAACTACTCGAGAAATGAGTTTTTATAGCCAAAAGTTAAATTTTCTAATCCAACAATGCCCATGATAGCCTTCAGTGTTATCCTGATTTATAACGAGGCCAAAGTGGGTGGAGCCTCATGAAGTTATCATTCTGATGATAATTATTGGTGAAGGTTTAAAGCCAAAATACGGTACCGGCTATTTTTTTTTTTTCAGTAAATAGGTAGATAGCCAATAAATAAAAATTGCATGACATTGGATATAGCAATTATCAAATCAAGCTTGTCTACTATGTTTTTGAAAATTACCATCTATTCCCTACATCTTGTCAATCTGATTGTGACCTATAAAGCAGACTGTAATTTCTTAGGAAAGTTATTTTGGGAGTTAGACTAATAATCGAAGTGTTTTTGTATTTATTAGCATATTTTGTTGGTTTGTTCATTATGACAATTATCAGTGGAGACGTTCAGAGTTCATAAAGGTGTGCTGCTTTGCTTGTATTTAAATTTGTTTGTCATTGTTGCCAGAGGTATAGCCTTTGTTACGTATAGCCAATCATCCATCGAGAAAGTGGGAAGAAATGCTGTCATAAGTTACGTAACGAGTGTGTTCGAAACCTTTTCTCTGAGTAAGTTGGCCCGTCTTCAAAAAAAGTCACTTTTACATTGTAAGTACCAAATTCATTCAACCTACGTAATGCAGAATACAGTCAAAATTTATGTGTAGATATAATGTGTATTCTGAATAAGCGTTATATTTATGAGATGCATAGATAAAAAGTTATTGCGAAAAAACCGTGTTACAGAGGCCCTGAATCTCATAGTAATTAAAAACAGTATTTCCCCTTCTACATTCTAAACAGACTATGGATCAGAAGTAGAATCATTAAATCTTTTTGTTTAGAAGGCACAACACTTGAAATCTACAAATATATAGATCACCGAACAGCACCCTAGAGGCAGATGCACTTTTTGACGCAGCCTCAAGAGAGAACACCCTCACTGCAGGAGAATTCAAGGCTCACCACCCCTTCCTCAGATCCAAATTACCTGCCAACCCTACAGGACACCACCTGCACCGTTTATTCCAAGAATTTCCGATGTCAAATCACTAAGCAATTCCAATGAACCCACGCATCTATACGATTGAAAGTTAGATATTACTCGTTTCAAGAAATTTGTAAGTAGATGATTTTTAGGAAGTACTGGTGCTCACTTTGCCTTGCAAACAATGCTAAAGTTGAAGAAGTTCCCTCCCCCACCTCTTCCTCCTCCCAGATGGAACCCTGAATTTGCTAATCGGAATTCCTTTGAAAATTACATGGCCACCTGGTCCACAGAATACATAAATCATCTTCAACAATGTTTCCACACCTCTATAGGATTTCTACAACAGCCAAACAAACGCCACTAGAATGTCCAAGCCAAAACAGAAATACACCATCACAAACACAAACTACAAAGATGCCTGGTACTATAACTCCCGAATTGGAATGAGAGAAGAATCAAACGAGTGAGGAAACTCTTCAGAAGATACAGAAGAGACCAGCTGACTGAAGTGTTAGCTCACTCTGCTTAAGTAGCTGAAGTAGTAAGACTAGAAGTCTGGTTTAAATGGTATGGTCAAGTACACCATCTCACACCCATTGCAAAAATGTGGAACTGGTTAAACAAAGTATCGGGTAAAAAGAATTTCATTAAAACATCCCTCACTCTGATCCACCAAGTGAAGCTGACAGAATTACGCAGCACTTTTCTGACAGAACAAAGACTGCCTACCTCTCCCTGGAAGCCCAGAGATGCCTAAAGGCCTGTCCACACGATCGGGCCTGATCGGCGAACTTCCCCTCTAATGGGCACACTTAACGGGCAAACCGTCAAATTGCCCGATGGGTCTTGTAGCAAAATCACCATGGTGGTGCCCGATGGCTTGAGCTTCGACCCTGGCAGACGTACGTGAACCATATAAATTTCTTTTACTGAGCCATTCTTTGCACCATTTTCTCTTCTTTTTCATCACACACAAAGCAATTATCATGCTACACTATCATCTTCTTTGCGGTAGGCACCATGTTTATCGTACCACACTGAACACACTACTGGCATCGTCGGGCACGCCCACCTCTCCATCGCCTCACCCGTGTGGACAACATTCACGGATAAGTCCGCCAGAATTTGCCCGTCAACCCTGGAGCACGCCGATCAGGCCCGGTCGTGTGGACAGGCCTTAAGGGCTTTAGAACCTCTCAGAAGCAGGGTAATGGCTTACACTTCCAATGCCCATGACCTAACACACACTCCCTTCATCAAAGGAACTGAACCTTGCATTAAAGAAAGCAAAGGATACTGCACCTGGATCTGACCTTATAACATACAACATATTCTAGAATGTTGGCGAAGTTGCAAAAACAATAAACCTTACGCTACCCAACAAAACTTATGTTGAAAGTCAAAAGGAAATGGAACCATCATGACAAACCCAATTCCCAAGCCCAAACCACCTGGATCCTACAGACCCATTGCTCTAATTAGCTGCACTGAAAAAGTAGCAAAGATGGTCCTAAACAGACTACTCTGGAAAGCAGGCCCTCTGCATCCTTCTATCTATACATACAGGAAGGGAATCGGTACTCGAGAATGCATAACAGATGTCTTATCAACAGTCAATGAAAAAGGCCTTAATAGTCTTCCTTGATCTTGATAAAGCCTAGAGTTGGCTTATTTCACTGTCATGCTCTATCGGGAATGTCCAAATGAATTCAGCAACACCTAATCCCTGAAATAACACGTGCAGCATACGCTACCCGCTTACCTTAACATGCAGCATGCAGTACACTCCTGTCTATTTCAAAATTTTGGTATTTGCTTGAAGAATCCTTATTGTAGATTCGCTTAACCTTATTGGGCCCGTGACACAGTTCTCAATACATTTTCCTATCTTCTAGAACGCATGCAGGTCTCCCAGGTCAAGGAAAATTCACTTTTTGCATCCCGCTCCTAGCAAGCGGTAACTTACTGCACGTCAATATTGGAGGAAAAAATGTATGGAAGGAAATTTTACATGCAAAAACACACATATCTTACCAAGGAGAAAATGGACAAGAATACACAATACACTTTACAAAACTTATTTACAGTTTCCATATCTCTTCTCTTCTTCAAAAAAAGCATAGAAGGCAACCTCTTCGCATGGACACAAAAGTAGCAGGATTTATCAGCTACAGTTATTTTCAGGGAGCATACTTCGAGTTCATTGAACATGAAAATGGTAGCTGCACCACAAGGAATCCTCATTCCACTTCTATTTAATGTCCTCATTGAAAATCATGTCACACTTAATCAACACAAAGGAGTAGAAATCTTCGTCTCTCTCCACAGCAACCTGGAGATAATCAACTGCAAAAAAACCAAAGGTACGACACTTGATTGAAGAAGTGCAAAGAAATTGGCCTAAAATTCAACAAAACCAAATGCATGGCCATCAAAGCGCACACATGCACCAAATCTCTTCATCATGGGTGAACCCATTGAATGGGGAAATGACTTCAGGTACCTAGGAGTCAACATAAATCACGATATTGTGCAAGCTTTCCCCTGCTAAGGAAATAAAGCACCTGAGACAAAACCCAATGGCGTTTAAATGAAAGCCTGTACCGAGCAGGGGTTGGGGGGGTCGTAAAATTGCTGGAAGTCCATATTTTCTGTGACTATCCTTTTCATTGAACTGTATACTTGCAAAGTAATAAACAATTGTTAAGTCAAAGTATAACAAATAAAGTAATATGCACGTTGTTAACATAATAAAAGAATCTACCAATAAAACTGAAGAAATATTCTTGAATTTCAGTGCAAGTGCAAACTTTCAGCATTATAAGTAAAATTCTGTTAACCAAAGTCAGTACTTTGAATAACATCTGATCTGGTAGAAGGGCATAGACCACATATCCAATTTTTCTTCTTAATATAACTAAAATAACATTTTCAAGTATTCCATCTTGTATATACCTATATATGCAATGACATTTATATTAGAAAAGGCTCAGTTTTGGGGAAAAGACAACCCCCTTTCCCCACAAACTCTGGGTACAGGCCTGAAATGCTATGAGAAGAATTACTTCACTTCGCCAAGGTGCATCAAGTCGTCATCTCAGAATAATTATCATACGTTCCAACAACCCGTTCGTTAATTGAATATGCGGTGCCTGCGCTCACAAAGATGACTTATACGCAAGTCGGCTCACTTGAAGTTTTTCAAAACAATGCAATAAGAATCATAGCCCGTGCCTCTATGTGAACAAGAGCACTTAAAAATCGAAAGCGACTACCACTTAAAAAAAACAAAATAGCAAGAATCCTCAATTTCCATGAACTCAATCCTCCCAAAAACCATATAGGGAACCTACTTCCTACCCTGAGAAGGGTCAACATGCAAAAAGCAGCCACTGCAACTAAGAGGGAAACACCCAGCGATAACTACGATGAACCTCCCCCCTGGGTCCCTGCCCCTTCAATTTATCTTCACTGCTCCCGACACAAAGCATTCTGCCAACTCAAGACAAGCAGCACAAGAAGCTATAAACAATACAATCGCTCCTAATGTCTGCTACACTTATGGCTCAGTTGACCGCTATATAAGTACCAGCTGCAGCAGTAGTCTCCGCATCCCTTAAAACAGTTGGGGAGGCTATCCATCAACACCTCCACCCTACAAACCGAGCTAATTGCCATTCAAAAAGCCTTGACGATTCCCTAAACCAAGAAGGGAACAACAATCCACGCTGATTCCAATTGAGAGATACTTGCTATAAAGAATCAATCCCCCACTGATGTCGAAAATAATGAATGCTGAAGGCAGACATGGCACACAGGGCTAATAAACAACAACAATAAAAATATTAATATTTATTTACAAAAAGTATAAAGATCTTCAATGTTTAAATAAGACCCTAGCACCAATGTCACTAGAATAGATCCGCTAAGGTTTTTAGTTGTGGAAGGATCTACTCCCCCAGCCTATTCCGACCAGCTCTACAAAATCTGTGAAATAACAAAAATAAAGAAATATAACCCTTGCAAGCAAAGCAACAGTAAACATGGGTAAAAATTAAATTGTGAAAATCACACCTCAAATAAAACTAAAAATGCGAAAATCACACCCTGAATACGCGATTACATGCCAACAAGAAAATACAATAATGTAATTAAACCTCTTTTAACGATTAAAGTAAGGCTAAAAAATATAATGATATACCTATTCAAACAATTACAAAGTTAAATAAGGTACTACCATAACGAACATAACCTTACAACAAAATTAATATAATTAAGTGGATAAACTTAAAACCCACGTAAATACTTAAGAATATAGAGCCTTAATTTTTAAATGGGATATGAGATTTGGATAATTACTTTAAATAATTAAAGATATTTTGACCTCCAAACCTAAATCACTAAATATGCCACAAACATAGAAGGACTTACGGGGTTTAAGAGGCTATATCCTTAAGTAGTCGATACAGTAGTCTTCTGTCCAAAGAGTGGGGGTAATGATGACTGTTTCCATAAGGGCGAAGACATATAATCCACGATGTTGATGAGGTAGTAAATCGTTGTCGCAGAGCGGGACGAAGAAATTAAGTCACTCCATGGCTGGTTATTTGATAAATTCTCCATTGAAACAAGAAACAGCCAAATTATGTAAATGATGATGAGCAGTTAATATAAGTCCATGGCCAATAACTGCTCCACACTTTATACAATGAGAGTTGTTAAAAGACTGCCTTTCCTCCAAGTTTTCCTCAAGGTAAATACTCTGCTGATTTTTCTCCAAGGATCTTCAAACTGGAAGATAAAGTAAAACTGGACAGCAGAGCCATCTATTGACAAACAACCTCTAGACTCCCTTGCCTTCTAATGTTTTTAAATAAATAGCAAAAGAGGCTAGAGGCAAAATAATAATACATTAAATATACATAAAGGCAATAATAACCTTAAAATCATGGAATGAAATTTATTTCACACTCCAAGGGGGAGATTCAATTTTTTTTTATTTTATACAACAAATTTGAATCAAAGAAAAATTAAAAACCATCACCAAATCTCAATTATTCATGTCTGAAAGGATAGCCTTAGTTTTAGCCATACTATCAACTGCGGCTTTTCTTTTAACCTTATTTACAACTAATGGGTTCCTATCACATATATCAATATTACCCAGATCATCAGTTTCGCAGCAACTCAAAATTGGAATGAGAGACGTAACATGACGTTTTACAAGTTCTCTAGTAGCTCCCTTCAACACTACTGCACCTGTAACTTCATTTATATCATTAACAACAACATCCCTCACTACACCCATTGGATAACTGACCGGTTTCATATTAGACTCTTTTAAGAGCACCACATCTCCAACTTTAAGCTTATTATGTGTGACGGGTCTATACCTATCCTTATCATTAGTAGCCTGATAAATCAAATCTTTAACAAATTCAGAGTGATACAGATCAATTAACTTCTGTTTAACTTTCCCAAGTTCCCGATAACCATCTACAATATTACCCACATTATTTCCTTTGGCAAGCCAAGCAGGATCATCATCATCATCATGTAACTCAGGAATAATACTAACAGAAGGCAAACTTCGTCCGTGTATCAAAATTTCTGGTGTTATAGGATCAGGAATCTCATTACCCATGGTATCTCTAAGGCCTTCCTTGAAAGCAATGGGACGCTTGTTAAGCAAATGTACAGTCTGGCCAACAAAAAACTCAAAATCTCTTAAATCCAAGACATGCTTCTGTATAGAACTGTAGAGCAACTTTTTTGTGAGTTTAACACAAGTTTCTACCAACCCTCCCAATTTGTTGCATCCTTTGAAGTACTGTTCAAACTTTATTGGCTTAACATTGTTTTGATGGAAATAGCTTTGAACTTCAGAATCGTTAAAAAAATTTGTGATTAAATTTGCGCCAGCAACTATCTGTGAACCCAAATCAGACAAAACTAACTGTGGCATATCATATTCAAAGCAATGCATCTGAAGAGAGCGTAAATATTCCTTGGTTGAGAGATCTAAAAGTTTCAAATTAATTGCTCTCGTCCATAAGCAAGTCAAACACAAAAGCCATACTTTACTTTTCTTACCATTTACTTTATCATAGTATGGTCCCAAATGATCAACAAAAATATAACTAAATGGAATTTTAGGATGATTAATTCTAAAATCACGATAACTACTCTGATTCAGTTTAACTGTTCGTCCATTAAATCTTTTACATTGAATGCAACCCTTGAGGATATTCTTAACTACCGAGAAATAATGAGGAATCCAGAATTTTTTTCTTATTTCTGATAACAATGCATACAGTCCCAAATGACCAAACTTCTGATGCATATCCAAAACAATCAAATTAGTTAATTTACTATCTTTGTGCAAGAGAATAGGAAAATGCAAGTAATTATCCTGTTTCCATTTTGGGACTTTACATCTAACTCGTAAAATATCAAATTTATCCATATAGATATTCAGTTGAGCCACAATATTTGGAACAGCCATAAACCGTTTATCACCACTTTCAAAATAAGCAAAAACTTCAGGAAATCCAAGACCTTGTTCCACCCTAATAACATTCCTGTAGGCTTCAAGATACAAATTTACTTCAGGGCAGTTAAAATTCCCAAACCTATCAGGATATTTAACCTTCAATTTAAGTTTAATGTTATGAATAAACTTCAAAACACACAAGTTTACTCTAACAAGGCGTTTAAAGTCAGAAAATCTATCCAAAGGTATCAAATGCTCTCCTCGATTCCCAGTTTCTGCCTTGCAATCAGAGGGAGCAATACCAATCATAACATTGATTGGGTCAGCCTTTGCTAGAGGGTTAGGAACAATGACCTCCATGATTTCAGGTTTATTAACTTCAGCTGCCAAACATTCATCAGCAAGATTCGGGGGCCCAGTAAAGTAAGTAGTTTTCAACAGTTGCTTATAAGAAACACATCTTGTGATGCAGTCAGCAGGATTCATAACTCCACTAACAAATTTGTATTTCACAGGGTTTTCTTCACAGAGTTTACTTATCTGATTTAAACGATTTAATATGAAAGTGCTGCTTTTGTTCATTTTTTCCAACTTATTCACATAACCATTAATCCAACTCAAAGAAACTAAACTATCTGTGCATAATACCAATTCACAAATATTGACAGGCTTCACACACAAAGGACCAGACAACTCTCTCTTCAATTCAATCAATGTTTCTGTTCCAAGAAAAATGGCCTGAAATTCTAATGATGGAATACTTTTACCTTCCAACTGCCTATTAACAATTCTGTGTTTAGCCAATACAAAACTTGCCTGCTTGGTCTCAGTATCCTGAATAAAGACTACTACTCCATACATTAGTTTACTACTGTCAGTATAAGCAATCAATCTATAACATCCATTCCTATCTCCAATTACTCTAGGAATAGATAATTCAGGAGTTGAATTCAGCTGCTTTACAATATTACGCCACTCACGGACTTTATTCTCGGGAAGCTTAGTGTCCCAACCAAGTTGCTTATCTGTTTGCAATTCATGCATGAAAATACGAGCCCTATTCAAAATGGGACCATTAATATTATAGGGGTCGAAATTTGAAGCAATAGATTTGAGAACAAGTCTCTTAGTATCAGCTGAAATTTCAAGATTTAGCTTTTGTGTCAAAAGGCTATCAGCTTGTCTGTTCCATCTCAACCCAAACAATTTAACTGTATCTGGAACATTTTCAGGCAAAAGGTCATTAATTTCATCTTGTATGCTCTGGTTGTTAGTAACAAACTGTTGTAGTTCAAATTTATATGGTGCAAATATACTATTCAAATGATCAAAGGCAAACTTCAAGTTACCATAATCATTCGCAGTCACAGCACCGTTATCCATGTACATCAAAGCATATATTAGCTTCTTAAATCTCTAACTGGTTTAGAATAATGTTCAACATCAATCATCAGAATTTTATAAAGAGCAACCATTAACAATGTTGGACTACATCTTAGTCCAAAACTTAACCTCATATTCTTGTACACCTCAAGCGTAAAGTCTCCCTTACTAACATTCTTAAACCAAAGAAACAAAAGTTTATTCTGATCAACTTCATTTAAAGCTATCTGCAAAAAAGCCTGTTTAAGATCAAAACAAAGCAAATACTGGTCAAATCTTAAATGAAGCAATGCTATAGAAAGTTTCTGGTTAATACAAGGACCTGGCCACATTGCCTGGTTATGACTAATTGAAGATCCATTTGGTCTCTTCTCACACAAATTTGACAAAAATACCATCCTACATTTGGTGGTTTCACGACTTAACTTAAAAACACCCATATGAGCCATAAAACTATGTTCTGGATGTTCCAGAATAAACTGATCAAGATTTGGAATTTTTTCAATGATGCCCTGACTTTCTTGCGTCTTGACATTATCATCCATTAACTTGAGATACTCCTCATTTTTGAGGAGTTTCCGTAAATTAGAACTCAAAATTTGTTTAGCAAGGTTAAAATTCCTTCCCAAAAGATGAGCAACTCTGCCATTCCACAACAAAGGCATAATCATCCTACCATCAGTGTTACGGATAGTATTATTGAGCAAATATTTAATTAAGCCTTCATTTATTTCAACCGTGTCATCACAAATCTATGCTATCCTTATGCAAAATATTAGTACAATGTTCTTCCAGAACTAACAGCAGCTCTATCAAGTTCCTCATCTTCAAGAGTACAATCACTACTAATGCAAACATTGGAACTGCTTTCCACAAGGTCACCTTGTCCCAGTGCATCACTGCACGACACCATTGAATATCCCAAACCATCCAACGATAATTCAGCCCAGGATCCCCAACTTCTCCACATTAGAAACACAAGCTCATTAGCTTATTTGCATGAACAGAAAGATAAGGTAAATTATTAAACATCCTCTCCATATTCCCTGTTAGCATGACTCCCAGCCCTGTTTGGAGATACACAGAAGGATCACAAAGACCAAACCTAACAGTCTTTGCCATGATACAATGAGCAGCATTGGCTCCCAAAACAAAATCAATATTCATTATTTCTTCAGAGTTATCAATGAGTTCTTCATCAGCTAATATATACCCAGCATTAATAAAACCATTTACAATCTTACTTAAACCTGGATATTTCAAATTAATGTTTATTTCTGGGATGCACATAGCTTGAACTGTGTGAAAATCATCACCAAATTTAATATTTACTTCAATCAGCTTAGCTTGATAAGTCTTTGGGCCATTAAATCCATTGATGATCAATTCAAGGTTTTCTTTAAGAACTTTAAATTTCTGACCCCTTAAACAATGAGCTGAAATAAAAGTAGCCTGACTCCCGCTATCATTAAGCCCTCTAAAGCGTTTACCATTACTAAATTTACAGGAAAATGTAGGCAAAATAGAATTAATACCACCATCACAGTGTAAAAATATCAGGCTATTCAGTGTGTGCTTTGAGTTATCACTTGAAACCGCAGAACTGGCTGTAGGTTTTGATTCCTCAGCTCCCTTAACCAGGTTATTCCCCTTAACATCGGAGGGTCACAAGAAGACAAAATGCCAACCTTTACAGAGAAAACAACGTCTTGCAAATTTAAATTTACATGAAGACTTATCATGAGCAAGACTTGCGCATTTCACACATCCTTTCAACAAATTTAATTTGTTAATTTTATCTTTAGCACTTTGATACTTAGAACATTTTATAGCATGCTTTTCTTTACCTTTAACATCGCTGCAAACTGTACAAATTTCAAATGGATTAATTTCCTCAAATAAGGTTACTTTACTGGCCAAATTGATAACATTTGATTTCTTGTGCAATTTTGGAGATGAAACTTTAACATCGACTCTACTTTTCCTAGCCTTATATGACTGTCTTGCACATTCATATCGTTCATTAGCATCAAAAAATCTAGTAACAATTTCATCAAGACCAGGGTGTGTATGATTAGTTACTTGTATCAGCTGATTTTTGAAAGTCTCATTCAAACCTTTCAAGAAAAAATACTGCATCACATCATCAACGGTTATTTTCAAAGTTTTAAATGCCTCTTGAACTTTCCTAATGTTGCTAATGTACTGAAATGGTTCCGAATCATAACTTAATGTCATGGTAGACATCTGTGAAATAACATTAAACTTCTGAGTTATGGTGGAAGCAAAAGCAGATCGTAAAAGGGCTGTAGCACAAGAGTTTGTTTATCAGCTTCTAAAGAATCAATTAAAAAGGAAGCTTTACCCGATATTTGCTGCTTCAATAGCAGCAATTTATCATAATCCGTGTATAAAAACTTACTAACAGTTTCCTCAAATTGTCTTAAAAACAACTCTAAACTTTCACCTTCTGTACTACAAAATACAGGCAATGGTGCTGTCGGACTCCTTAGCAAACTGCGCGAAACCTCAACCAAATTATGGGTGTCTGTGGCAACTGGAGCTTCCAAGATACACAACATTTCAATTATTTTGTCCTTATACTCCTGAATGTTATCGTATTCTCTTTCCAGAACAGACTCATCTTCAGTATCTGACCAAGACAACGACAAAACCTTGTTATCCAACACCAGCAATTCATCACGAAACCCTTTAAACTTTAAAATTAACGCAGTCTTTTGAGAAGACAAATTAGCAAAGTCACGTATACTATTATAAGACTTAGTTACTTGAGCCCTAATAACGCCTCTATTAGCTTTCAAAAAACTTAATTCTTTGGCCATTTCAAGTGGTGATAAATAAGTACACTAAACAATATGCAAAATAATGTAAAATTAGTAAAAGAAATTAAGAGCAACAAAACCCCCCGCTCTGCGACTAAGATCCACCTATGAATTATGCTAACCTAAGACTACTAATCTCAAGTCCCTGTTCGGGCGCCATGTCGAAAATAATGAATGCTGAAGGCAGACATGGCACACAGGGCTAATAAACAACAACAATAAAAATATTAACATTTATTTACAAAAAGTATAAAGATCTTCAATGTTTAAATAAGACCCTAGCACCAATGTCACTAGAATAGATCCGCTAAGGTTTTTAGTTGTGGAAGGATCTACTCCCCCAGCCTATTCCGACCAGCTCTACAAAATCTGTGAAATAACAAAAATAACGAAATATAACCCTTGCAAGCAAAGCAACAGTAAACACGGGTAAAAATTAAATTGTGAAAATCACACCTCAAATAAAACTAAAAATGCGAAAATCACACCCTGAATACGCGATTACATGCCAACAAGAAAATACAATAATGTAATTAAACCTCTTTTAACGATTAAAGTAAGGCTAAAAAATATAATGATATACCTATTCCAACAATTACAAAGTTAAATAAGGTACTACCATAACGAACATAACCTTACAACAAAATTAATATAATTAAGTGGATAAACTTAAAACCCACGTAAATATTTAAGAATATAGAGCCTTAATTTTTAAATGGGATATGAGATTTGGATAATTACTTTAAATAATTAAAGATATTTTGACCTCCAAACCTAAATCACTAAATATGCCACAAACATAGAAGGACTTACGGGGTTTAAGAGGCTATATCCTTAAGTAGTTGATACAGTAGTCTTCTGTCCAAAGAGTGGGGGTAATGATGATGGTTTCCATAAGGGCGAAGACATATAATCCACGATGTTGTTGAGGTAGTAAATCGTTGTCGCAGAGCGGGACGAAGAAATTAAGTCACTCCATGGCTGGTTATAAAATCCTTGATAAATTCTCCATTGAAACAAGAAACAGCCAAATTATGTAAATGATGATGAGCAGTTAATATAAGTCCATGGCCAATAACTGCTCCACACTTTATACAAAGAGTTGTTAAAAGACTGCCTTTCCTCCATCAAGTTTTCCTCAAGGTAAATACTCTGCTGATTTTTCTCCAAGGATCTTCAAACTGGAAGATAAAGTAAAACTGGACAGCAGAGCCATCTATTGACAAACAACCTCTAGACTCCCTTGCCTTCTAATGTTTTTAAATAAATAGCAAAAGAGGCTAGAGGCAAAATAATAATACATTAAATATACATAAAGGCAATAATAAATTTAAAATCATGGAATGAAATTTATTTCACAACTGATACTACCATACAAGCTGCTACCTTCGCTCATCAGAGTAATTGAAGGCAAATCACATTAAATTGGATCCCGATTCACACAGGTATCAAGGAAATGAGGCTTATCAACTTGCACAAAGCACACTGCAATGTGATACACTCAGTATCACCATCAATTAGTCCCTCATGCAAATAAAACAATTGATTTTCAGGTACTGTCATAATGAATCACACACAAATTCAAGCATTTCTCCAAGGATCCAGGTCTGCAAAATTTACGAGTATCTCTTTCCAGGAATACTTCCAGAACACTCGCTGCCACCATCAGTCAACTACGACATGGATATCTGTGCACCTGGCAATTGTTCAATGTCGAAAATAAAGCATGCAAGTATTTCGACGAACACTTTTCCTCTTGGGCAGAATTTCACAGAGGTCCCGCTAACCAGTACCAAATTAGTAACAATTGAAAACAATGAAACAATGACAACTTTCCTCTGCTTTTGCCCACCACCCAGGAAAATAAAATAGGCAACAGCTAAACTCTCTCCCACTACTGCCTTTCCTTTTCGGCCCATTGGTTAGATTGAGCCGATTGGTATCCATTGTGAAGAAATATCAATCATCAGTTACGAGCTTCTGAAAAGCAAGAGCCCATGCAGCACAAAGCTGGCTTAATCTACATCCATTCATTCCTTTTCCTGAAGTGGCAGTTGTATGTAACATTTGACAACACCAAATGGGTACTATATAACTTAGGACTATAGTACCTTTGTGTCCGAAACCAGCCAGAGTATCAACGAAATTCTTTAGCCATCAGAATAAGGCAGCAGCAGAGAAAAATGTCTCAAATCTGAACGAAGTTATGTTGAATCTAGTATATAGTAGTAGTAATTGATGTCAATGCAAGTAGCAATAACTAGTGATGTCAATCCAAGTAGTAGTAGTGGTAAAAATTTATATCAGTCCAAGTAATAGTAGTGGTAGAAATTGATATCAGTCCAAGTAATAGTAGTTGTAACAGCAATGGATGTGAACCCAAGTATTCTCTCAAGACAAATTATTAGTTTTATCTGTGGAAAAACGACAGCATTACAAGAATAGGTGGTTGCCAGTACTGGCAGTGGTAAAGTGGAGAGAGAGAGAGAGAGAGAGAGAGAGAGAGAGAGAGAGAGAGAGAGAGAGAGAGAGAGAGGGGGGGGGATGTTAAAAGAAATTACCCCCTATTCTTATCACATACCGAGGCGTTTGAGAGATGTAAACTCTCTAATTTAATGACAGGCTGACGACCAAAAAAAAAAAAAAAAAAAAAAAAAAAACACTCGCGCATTAACTGATATTCTGGCATACTAATATAAAAATATATATTCTATAGCGAGAATGGACCACGAACGCTTGTTTTTGCATACTGTATACAGAGGGCTACGTGTGAGAGCGACCCTCTGGGCCACCACAGTGTCAGAGCCTAGACACGATGGTAGAAGTTAAGTGCTGTGGACCTGTGAGAGGACCGATTCAAAAACGAAAATCAAAGTTTTGAGAGAGAGAGAGAGTGTGTGTGTGTGTTGGAAGGCAGAGAACACTGTCGGCCTGAAAGCAAATATGAAAGGCCAAAATTGTAGATGAGTGTGTGTCAAGAGCCTAGACACGATAGTAGAACTCGGCTGGAAGGCCGATTCAAAGACGAAAATGGAAGGCAGGAGAGAGTGGAAGTAAAGAGAGTAACTAATTTCTGAATTTTCAAAAACTGTCTCGGAAGATACTTTAAAATCTCTAAGTAGTACCTTCCTATTTTTTTATCTTATAGTCTACTATCCTAGCATTGCTAAAAATGAAAGCCTGCTTGAAGCGTTTTGCCGAGTGAAGTTTGAAAAGAAAGCAGACCAATTGCTGAGGGATGAAAACACCTAAAACAGGAAGTCTACATATATACAATTCTAAATCCGCCAAATATAGTGGTGATCTTAGATTAGAGGGGGAGGTAAAATTTTACTTTAGTTAGCCAAGTTAGTTTTACAATTTTCTTTTACTAACCCAAGTTAGTTTTACCATTTTCAATTACAGAAAACGGCTACTAAGATAAACGATGATAAATTTTTATTTGTCAATGTTGGTGTACGAGGCTAGCAAATTGACTCATCCATATTCTCGTGACATTTTCGGAGAAGCAAAATTTAAATATGCGTCGAATACATATAGCTTGTTCTTCGAATGGTCTGGAAAAAAAAAACTACCATATATAATAGTTAACTGTCTGGTGTGGACAGTACGGTATTGGTACCTGTCTTTCCAAATATTTCACACCGACCCATGAAATCCCCTTGCGGTAACTAACATAACCCATGAAATCCCCCAATTGGGAGTGGAAACGGACGAAATCCGTCATGAGAGGTTAAGGAAACATTTAATCCAAATAAACCGTCCCGAAACATTAATGTGGTCAAGTCTTGAACATGGCGAATTCAGTAACATGGACCATGTTGTTTTGCTGTGGAGTTAAAACTGTTTTGCTATGGCGTTACTCCTCATTAGCAATAGTCTGAAAATTCCTTGTCGTTTGATGTCATTTCAACAGTTAAAATTTTAAAGAATCGCAGTTCATCGGCTCTTTTTGGAGAAGTAATATCTTTTAATAAATTTCTTTCGACAATTTTGACCTATGAAGAGCAATGACAGAAACACACCTAGTGAAACGTCGATTGTCCGAGGTGGGTATACTGTCATTCCCAAATGTTCACAAAGGTACTCCCAAGCGATGATGAATAGGACCATGGAATCACCAGTGATGGTAAATATGATCCATGGAATCCCTCATTATGATTGAAACTTTTATTCCCCAATATAGCAGTGAAAAGGTCTCGGGTGATTAAATCTTTTCAAGTGCGAGATAGATCATCTGAACTTATTACTGTTTTTCGTTCGAGCATTAAACTTCTCAAAAGCCTCAATGCACTCTACGAATTTTATGTTACCTGTTGCCATTTTACCAGTCAAACTCTAAAGAACTTAAGTTCCTATATCCAGTGCAGGAATAGTTTTCAAACTATTCCAACTTGTTGTATAAGTCCCAAAAGCTTAGGCTGTGACCTAGGTCGACCTAGACACCATTGATTGCTTTATCTCTAAGGCAGATTAATTTTAACGCCTAAAGAGAAATATTTAAACCAAAATATTTCTGTAGGCATACCCAAAATATGTCATTTTTCTTTCTTCCTATTTTGCAGTACTAATCTTAATGCTTAATCTCCCTCGTTTCGAATAAAAGGTCGCTAAATCGCTTTCTCCTATTACACTCACCAAGGCTCACTTTTTAAAGTTACTAGCCTACATTTCATCACTCTCTCTTCGCCAGCTTCTTAACACGTTGAGGACAAAGACATTTTAAAACAAAATTTGGGAAATTTTAGTTATGTTCAGGAACATTAACCTATTTGGACCATCCTCATTAACTTGATGAGCTTACTTTTTTTCAAAATCACGTTCAGCATGGCAAGAATACTTTCAATTTTGCACCATAATGAACTTCAATCTCGAGCATATTCTCTTGTGCTCACTATTGGCTATCAAGAAAATAAGACTATTCGCTGCCTGACTTCTTACCTTTGACGATACTTCCGATTTTCTGACCGCAAATTCCGCAAGAGCCCTGCACACTAGATGTAACCTGTACAGGTAGTTTGGTGTATATGCTCTTCACATGCATTTAAATAAGAGCTCATGCTACTTTTATTTCTTAAAAACCGCAACTTTTATTTCTTGAAAACCTCTACATTGCAGTTCTCGAAATACATGCGATAAGGCTTCCAAATGATTGAACAGTTTACGGAATAGCAGTGCGCCACCTACTTCACTAAAGCACTATGAAAAAGTACCTGTTTTGAACACATTCGCCTTCCGGGTACCCAAGTGTAAGCATCCCTGCCTAAAATTAGGCTCTCCTAGCTACTTAGATGTCGAATCCGATAAGTTTGGTTAAAAATAACTTCTTTCCCAATTGACCGTCCATTCTTTAAGTTCACAGTGAACCGAAATCTTTCCATTATAGTAACCTCTCCGGGATTTAGTGACCCTACGTTCGAGTGCTAGAATAGGCTAGGATCGTTATTCCCCTACAGTATGTTTGGGAACTTAAAACCAATCTGTGAGTTACAGCAGTACAGAGACCAGTGAAACCAAAATTATCTTCAAGTACTTAAGTCTTATTACAGTTAATACCATGCTTTTACCTTTCGGTTACTCTCAAGTCCCTTTACCAGGTGGCTTTATGTTTTAGTTTAATGTTTGATTATATAGATATCACTCTACTGAAGCTTTACTTATTAGAGTGAAGCATATTTATCAGTACTAACTAAACGTTTAGTTTGTCCATATTCCTGGTCCAACTTATTGAGCGTATCCCACGTTAGGCCACAATACCGGTCAGTTAGACTTCCAATATACTACCAGCCTTCTTAATTGACATGTTCTGATTATCTCAACCATTCTCTTGTTACTGATTTCACCGTACAATATGAACAAATTTAAGAGTTACTTATTACCTGTTCCAGTCCAAGCTATTTAATAACATACTATTTAATAACATACAGTTAAGTACAAGTCATATATTCACTAGTGAATACCAGCATATTTAAATCACTTAAGGTTAACTGAACCATTTCAATATTTTAATAAAAAAAAACTCGCCATATTTGGCTTAACGCTTATACAGGATCTACTAAATAAAGGTTAGTGTGTCAGTATGAGAATTTAATCTCTAACATTCACAAAAACTCAAAATTGCATGCAGATATCTGGGATACAAATACGAGAGCAGTTAAGATTATCTCAATCCTTTAAATACGAAGTTGGTACACTGAAGCCATCGTTGACAGTTCCAACTTTTATTTTATCCCCTTTAGAATATTATTTACGCAGGACTTCAGTACTCGAAGAAACCGTAACATCAGCGCTTCAGGACCGCAGTCTTTCGCATTTACCTGGAATCATAAGGAAACGCTATTGCAAAACGCTGGCAATAATCCCTAACTTATCAAAATTATATTTTCATACTATTCACTTAACTGAATAAGTAATTTAACTAAATAAAATACGTAAAATGATCACGAAATTTGTTCCCTTTAAGTTACAAACTTAAGATAATACTAGGGCAAACAGTGCTGGCAAGGCCAGCTTTATCATTATACGGAGTCTTTAGTTCGATTAATCCTTAAAATAGAAGGCTGAAGTTCATCATTAACCTGTTAAAAGAGGTTATAATTAAAGCAATATAAATGTCTATAAACCATTTAAATTTAGGGTTTAAAGGGAGCATTTGTCGAGTTTGTCCTCAGCGTATCATCATCCCAAGTCAGATAGACCAGTTAATCGAAGTTTGAACCAAGGGCTTTTCAATCGCATCAGAAAAAAATTTAAGTCATTATGCAATATGAAAAAACGTTAGCTTGTGTACTGTATATAATCTACTCTGAACTCCATGTAAACAGTTCTAATGCACTTAAACTTTAGGTAAGGAAACTAATAAGATTTACTTTTGAGAAAAAACGCAACTTAAAACTGCCAGACTTTAAATCCAAATCTATGCAGCGCTTACTATGATAGTTTACCTCTGATTAAATCCAATCTTTAATTACTAAATCTGTATAGCTCCGAAGTTCATAACTGATCATTAATCAAGAAACCTGCACTACCGTTAATAATACGAACCAAGAACATTGCAATTTAAAGTAAACCTTTGCATAAAAGTAAGCAAATAACCGTGTCAGTAAAATAGCCAAATATGATGAACGAAAAACCCCTAGCCTTACATATTGAACAAACTATTTCAAGCAAACAAAATTTATGGCAATGTCTAAATGCTAAACGGGGTAGCAACTTCATCCCACTTCGATTCTTTTCAAAAAGTTGAAAATTGTTTCAGACTTAAACGTTGACAGTAGCATTCAAGAGTCAAAAAAGCTCTACAGTCATTGACGAAAGCACCATATTTTAAGAATTGATACCTTATTGTATTTTCAAGACATATACATTAAGACCATCCAAGAAATAGGTAATATAAATTTGTAAAGAAACCTAACTAAATGTAAGCTAGGGTGAGGGTAGCTTCACCTTATGTGTAAACTTTGCTTTCTCTTGTACAATAAAAATTGTCCTTCCTTAAAGTTAGGAAGCTCTGAACATTTGCGCCCCAAACAATCTTTCCGAACTAACTTTAACACCAACAGATCAAGACCTAAGGTTTCATTACCTCAAAAAAAATTTCAGAATTAGCACGCTAAGCTAGAAAGTCAGATTATACCTTTTTAAGTTATTATAGAAATTAAGTACGTAAATATCAAATCTGGTTCAGAACTAAAAGTAAACGATTATGTGACTTTTCCTTCAGTTGAAAACTTTCGTATGGCACAACTTGAACCAACAGTACCTGGGCTTGCTCCGGACTTAGCCCTTTTCACTGGGTTAGGTTTAACTGCCTTAAGTTTTACCTCATAAGCTAATAACTCCCGGATTATAGACAAAGCCTTACTGAAGCACATAGTCCAACAATCTCCCAATTTGCTTCCCACTTATCAGACCAGCGAGATTTATATTATGGATATAATTCGGTAGATCGAAGCCGGTATCCCGCGGCGAACTAGACTGTGGCAGTTTATGTTTTTCTATAATCATACCTTAACTCCAAGAGTTAAGTTTAGCAGTAATGAGGGCAACTGTGTGAACGCGTAAACTTCAATTTGCCAACGAATAACTTTTTAACAGACGTTAAATGGATGTACTTTTTAGGCTCTCAGCCATCTGGTTGATTAATTTTAAACCAAAGTTGAATGGAGACTAAACATCAAAATTCTTTGGTCCAAGGTACCAAACCTTCACAGTAAGCAGCGTCGTGTTTATGGGTAAATATATCTGAAGAAATCCAGCCAATTAACTTCAGGATATGAAAATCAAACCGACCTGTTATTTCATGGGCCAACGAAAAAAATGTAGTGCAAACACCATTCAAATCAAAGAGCTTCCGAACTTCCTAATGGAGGTAGAATTCTTAAGATGAAAAAAAATCTTATAAATATCAGTTAATTACCCTGCTAATACAATCTGCGATAAATCAAACAAAGTAACAGTATTCAAACATTTGCACCCTTATTTTCGCAAAGGTATACCTCAACCATCTTTCATTTCTCGGCATAAAACCATGTCACAGTACACCAATACAATAATTTACTCTAAGGTTTAAAATACGTTAAAACTAAAAACTGCATTACAAGGACTTATTGCCACAACGCACCATGGCGGTATGAATAGCCGGTAACAGTTACTACGTAACTAAATACAACACAAAAATCTCCAATTTGATTAAGGTAACGCATATGATAGAGTTGCTAGGAAAGCAACCGCACGATTGCACTACACAATCCATTGGATAAATTGGGAAGACTTTCAAGGTCAGCTCAAGAAATGGGCATAAACACATTCACTCAATATTTCAACATCAGAAATACTAAGTTTATACCTCAGTCATTAACCTATTAAACTTCAAGTTACACCGAAAATATTCTCTCGCTATTAACATTTAACAAAACTCATGAGCCCATATCACTAATCCCTTTCGTATTCACCAAAAGCCGCGCAATTTTGAAACCGGTATGAACAAGATCCGAAAAAATAAATAGCCTTAAATACGCCTCAGTTTACTAAAAATCCCCACACAACTACAATGGACCTGCTTTCTCCCGACACGCTTAACACCATTAGGTCGAAGACGAAGGAAAATGAACAATGGTACTAAGGATTTTGTACTTGCTTTGGTATCCGTGAACAATGAATAGCGCCATCTACAAAGATTTTTCTCTACATTTAAACCAAAGCAATATCTGATACATACAATTACCATGAAGTACCTAAAACAACGTTATGCCAGAAGTTAGGACCTCATTTTCGGATAAGTCTTCCAATCATCTTGGGAGGTTCTTATGTCAGTTCACTGCCTAATTTCTCTGCTTAACCTTAAAATGGTATTGAAAGTCGTACACAAAATTAAGTAATTCTAGGCATTGACTCCGCGCGGACTGCAAGCAACATTCCCGAGAATGTGACTGCCACGAAAGATTAGGTTGTCAAATTTATTTATTTCGCAGTGTTTAGTACGATAGCCCCTGGGGCTAACTACAGTTGACCTCCCAAATATAACTAGATTCTTAAACAATCCAAATACTATGGGAAA
This sequence comes from Macrobrachium nipponense, assembly GCF_015104395.2. Taxonomy (NCBI): domain Eukaryota; kingdom Metazoa; phylum Arthropoda; class Malacostraca; order Decapoda; family Palaemonidae; genus Macrobrachium; species Macrobrachium nipponense. The sequence goes on along the minus strand of NC_087200.1, from coordinate 94,227,224 downwards.
CAGATTTCACCTCCCCAAAAAAATGCTCTACGCAGAGTTATTACCTATATCTAACAACTCATGCAGTGAACTAAACGAACAGGAATATTAAAATTGTCACTGCCTTGGAAGGATGGTTCAAGACATGACTTACATACTGGGCACCATAACTATGAAAAACTGATTACTGCAGAAAAGGTACCCTTATAAGAACCGTCCCAGCAAGCACCAAGATAAAGCACTTGGCAGAAATTCTTGCAAATAAACTGCATATCTGTTAGACGATCGCTCTTGAAAGATAAACTTTTGAGTTTCATTGTCACTCATCATTGGGCATTAATAGAAACCGCCATAAAATACGATAACAAAATATTACAACACTAATAGAAAACTAAATTTTTTCTAATTCGTTGGTAACGGCCGATTCAATTCAACCTGTGATGAACTTAAGGTAAAGTTAAGCTAAAAGTGTGTTCTGCAATAAACAGGAAAAATCAATGGTGCCTATAAATCCTATTCAGGGTTCACCAAAATCCGAGCAATGACACCAAGACTGAACACAAAAGTCACCTTCAATATTCATCAAATACTTAAAACTAAACTCCAAATTACAAACCATACTTACCTTAATTCCTCCTATAATAGATAATTAATCACTCACTAGACACACAACCAAAATTACGCAAAATTCTTTCTTCTTAGTCATCTACAACTATGAAGTCAAGGACACACGAAAATGAAGTATGGCACTAAGGATCCTTGAGAAGTAAGCGACGCCATCTACAGTGAGTTTTCGAAATCATCAGTGTTCCATGACTCCGGAGATAAAATCACTTAATACGGGATACTGGCACTTCCAAAGCGGTTTTTATACCCATGTTCGGGAATTGAAAGTAAATACACACCCATACTTCTGAGTGACAACATATTGTACATCTGTAAGAATCGCACGGGACCTGAACAAAGAATACACGTGAAACTTATTGAAGAATGAAGTTGAATAAATAACATCCAACACTGTATTAGCAGCAGAGTTGATTCAAGATTCGGCTCGTAGAACGACGCAATAACCAACATAGATGAACTACAATGCAAAATTGACAATGTTGATAAAGATTTAAAGATTATGACAAAAAATTTGGACACAACTTATACTGAATCACCCAAGACAAAGAAAAAAAAAGTGCTTTTGATCAAATCTACAAACGGAGGAAGCACAGCAGCAAATGAAAAGAAACAAATTATGAGTAAAAATTTCCAGATAGGAAAAACTTAGAAAAGGCAAAAACAGAGATTCGGGAAATCAGCAATATATCAGTAAATGAGAAGGGTAAACTTAAACCCCAATTTAAGGTAGTGTACGCTCCGATGACCGAAGATGCCATTGTCAATAATATTGTACGTAATGAAAAATCCATGGATATAGGTACTAGCATTTATAAGGGTATTAAATTGATGTCCCACACTTTGAAAATACTGGAAAGGATGATAGATGCCAGACTGAGAGAAGAAGTAGAAATAGGTAAAGAGCAGATGGGTCTTACGACGGGAAGGGGAACAACAGATGGTATATTTTGTCTGAGGCAACTAATGGAGAAATTCGGAGAAAAGCAAAGGGACCTACATATGGTATTCATTGACCTTGAAAAGGCTTATGACCGAGTTCTGAGGCAAGAGATAGGGAGAAGTCTGAGGGAGAAGATGATGTCAGAGAAGTAGTGCAATTGATACAAGAGATGTACCGGAATGTATTTACCAGAGTGAGGAGCAGTGTTGGGGAGACAGGAGTTTTGAGGTGAGAGTAGGATTACACCAAGGGTCGGCTCTGAGCCCATTTATCTTTAACTTAGTGGTGGATGTTATAATAGAGGAAGTAAGGGAGGCAGTACCATGGAACATATTGTAAGCAGATGATATTTTTCTATGCGCAGAGAGCAGGGAAGATCTGGAAATTAAATTGGAAAGATGGAGACAAGTACTGGAGGACAGAGGAATGAGAATAAGTAGATCTAAAACAGAATATATGTGCACCACCAATGAGGGGGATGATAGAAAAAGTATTCAGCTTGGTAGAGAACAAATAGAGTTGATAAGTTTAAGTATTTGGGATCTTTTGTTAATGGTGGAGGAAGTATTGAAGAAGAAGTAAATCATCGGGTACAGGCAGGCTGGAACAACTGAAGAGTGGCCTCTGGAGTTCTTTGTGATAAAAGAGTACCGCTGAGGTAAAAATGAAAATTTCACAAGATGGTGGTAAGAACAGCAATGCTATATGGTATGGAAACAGCAAACATGAGAAATTCAGAGGAGAAGAAGATGGATGTGGCAGAAAGGAGAATGCTTAGGTGGATATCTCGGGCGACAAGAGACGATAGAATCAGAAATGACTACATAAGGGGGTCGACTAAGGTGGTGGAAATATCAATGAAAGTGCGAGAGGGGAGGCTGAGATGGTATGGATACCTGTTGAGGAGAGATGAGGACCAAACTGGGAGACATACTAAGGGGATGGAGGTTCAAGGAAGAAGAGGGAGACCAAGAAAGAGATGGAAGGACTGTATATAGATGGAAATGGCTCATCCGAAACGGCGACCCCATATAAAAAATGGGAACCAGCTGGGAAGAAGACGATGACCTGAAAATTGTAAAGGAAATGAAAGCCAAAGATAACAAACATAAGCACTACATCATCCAATGTACACCACAAATGCAAAAGGCTATCTATAATAGAGGTGACAAGTTGTATACACTGTATAGCCATTGCAGTGTGTAGGTACTAATGTTACATGACCTATCAATGCTATTAATATCAGGAATTTGGTCATAGTGCAACAAATTGTAGAAATGACCAAGTTTGCCCTAAATGTGGTGAAAATCACACATCAAATGAATGTAGTAGCACCACCTTAAAGTGTAAAAATTGTGAAAAGAAAGGCCATAGTGGCTCTCAACATAAAACATATGATGGCAATAAGCGCATAATATATACAGAACAAGTATCAAGGACGAAAAATAATACGGATCATGGCTTTGACTAATAATTTCTATGCAATTTAATAAACATACAGTCAGCAGGAAATATATATGATCACAATCTAGATATATACATGCTAACGGAGACTTGGCTAGGCAATAATGTAAGTAATTATTCTAAGATAAACGAAATGTCTCCAGGGTCTCACAACTTTTACCATGTAGTGCCGATGGAAAACAGAAAGGGTGGTGGAGTGGGAATCTTTGTCAAAAAAGTATACCAAGTATCTATAATGAACCAAAATGTGTTCAATACATTCGAATATATCAGCGCTAAAATTATACACATAAATAAACACATACAAATTATAACAGTTTACAAATCACCAAGCACAAGTAAGAGCTAGACGAATTCAGTGACTTCTAAACATGTTAACTGATAACAAAAGCATACTGATTTGTGGTGACTTCAACCTGCATTTAGATGATAATGATGACAACTATGTCAAAGAATTTATAGTTACTAGAGAGCCATGACCTTGTAAATGTTGTGAAGAAACCGACATCACTATAGAACCATACCATAGACCTGGTGATACAAAACAAAAGCAATGAGATTGTGATTGACATGCAAGTTGAGCCTGCACGCGTATTTAGTATAGATATATGGAAAGGCTATGTAATGAAAAATAAACTATCACTTACAGAAACAAAACTAACTTTAAAGCTGATAAATTTATTAAGAGCATACAGAAATTTTCAGGAAAACCTTGACAGGTGACCAGGCATGCGTAAGTTGTTTTACACACTACAGCAAAAGTATATTAGCATCAAACTACAACGATCAATGTCCAGAAGTGACAAGGCAAATAATAGTTAAAATAAATTATGTGAAGCTAGGAAAAAGGAAAGAAAAATGGAATATGTTTGGAAAAGATCGAAAGAAACTAAAAGTAATTAAAATTGATCACTGTATAAAACAGCCAGAAATCAGTACAACGACTTGATCATGCAACCCAAGAAAATAGTAGGTATATTAAAATAGAATGATTAGTGAAGAAAAAAATCCTAAAAAAAATCCATGATAATTTAGCCGGAATATTAATTAAAAAAAGAAAAAGTTTTACTTGATGTAACAAGTGACTACAAGAACCTGGCTGATAACTTTGTGAACTACTTTATAAAAAAAAAACACACACAAATTTAAAGAATATGTCGTAGCTCAGAAATGGATATCCCAGTGAAAGTTGAAGAAATGAACATTAATGACTTTGAAAAAACTACAAGAAAAGTAAAAAAAAAAAACCTACTGTGAAAATGAGCCGTTTCCCGTAAGTGACGTAAAAGGGGCTATATTTTGATAATTGTCCAAATGAGTTTAGCACAGGCATCCTTCCCAAATAGTGAAAAGCGTGCTTGTATAAAACCGGCTTTGAAAGGAAAAGGTGATAGCGAAAATCTCACCTCTAATAGACCAATATAAAACCTATCATACTTATCAAAACTTATAGAAACGGTAGTTTACGAACAAACGTGGAAACACTTGAAACAACTACCCGATGATCAGTCAACTTACAGAAAAAGCAACTCAACAGAAACTGCATTACTACATTGTGCGCAATTACAAATGATATGATAAAAATTATGGCAAGTAGAATTGAGACCTGAGGGCAGTAGGAATTGAAGATGATGTACTCAAATGGTACAAAAGCTACTTAGAAAACAGGAAGGTTACTGTGGTTATATCAAATGTGGTATCAGAAAAGAAAGGTCTAACTAGTGGAGTGCCCCAAGGTAGCGTCCTGGATCCACTGCTATTTAGCAATTACACAATTGAATACTAAACAAGCACATGATTAGGTATAAACTGTATGTTGATGATACTCAGTTCTATTTTCTTCTCGAAATGGTAGAAGATGCCATTGGTGAAACTGAATGATACAAAAAAATGGATGTCGACGAACAAACTAAAATTCAATGAAGACCAAACTGAGTGTATGCTATTTCGATCTGATAGTGCACTACGAAAATATGAACACTTCAAAAGAATAACTATTGGCTCGTCATCCATAAACACTGTAGCAGCAGTGAGGAACTTAAAACTTAGGATCATTTATTGATAATAAAATATCGATGAAAAATCATATATTGCATATTGTAAAAACCTGTAACTATCATATTAGAAACATTCCATTTATCAGAAAATATTTAAACGAAGCTACTCTGAAAACACCAATTTGTTACCAAAAACTTTCAAAGCTGGACTACTGCAATATTATATACTACTGTCCTCCTAACTAACTACTAAGAAAATTGCAAGGAGTACAAAATAGTGCCGCCAGATTATATAATAAAAAGGATCAAGTTACCATAACAGAATAACCCCGGCACTATACCAGAGTCCAGCCAGCTTTGCAGCTAAGCCCCACCCACTGCATGCTTGTGATTGGCTACTATCGAAGGGGGAATGACGTCACACTAGTTAACAGTCCAAATGATTATCAGTACGGATTTGACTCCGTTCGGTGATGTCGAGTTTCATACATGAACTGTGAAACCCCGTATTTGAGTTCCCGGAGTTGTAAAGTATGCAATTGATCCCTCCAATAAAAGATATATAAAGTTATTATATATCATTATGAAGATCTTGGATAATTTTGTCTGTGCAGCCTAAGCACATACGCCTCATGCTTTTTTTTCTTTTAATTGGTGTTGGTCTGCATAATCAATCTGACATAGACCACATTAATTGAAATGAAGCATAGACTTATGCAGCCAGTTATGTCAAATGTTAATATCATTGAGAAATGAGGCCTACACACCAATTTCTTATATTTTGAGGCAATGACAGTGCATAGGCCTACCCGTCAATTTCTTATATTTTGAGGCAAGGACAGGGCATAGGCCTATTCGTCAATTTCTTATATTTTGAGGCAATGGTAGAGCATAGGTCTACACATGAAATTCTTATATTTTGAAGTAATAACAGGGCATAGGCCTACATGTTAAATTCTTATATTTTAAGGCAAGGACAAGACATAGGCCTACTTGTCAATTTCTTATGTTTTGAGGCAATGACAGGGCATAGGCATACACATCAAATTCTTATATTTTGAAGCAATGTCAAGACGTAGACCTACATATAAATTCTTATATATTGAGACAATGACAGGGCATGACCCCACATGGCTGCAATAGGAAGGCATCATGATATACCTAACAAATAAAAAAAATGTATGATAGCTGAAATGTTATGCATGAGATGATCCAAACCAGTCTGTGAGTGGCCCTTGAATCACTTGGTTTTGGGACCATTCTTGTAGAATCAGTCTCTCTCTCTCTGTAGGATGGTTAAACATGTGTAATGTCTGTTGCCAAGAGGGCAGCGCGATTGGTGCCAATGTAGCCCGCATGTCTGCAACTCACTTGCAGTCACACCTCTGTATAGACTGGATGTGTAATAAAGCACTGGAGTGATACACGGGTTTCCTTCTGTTTCCTACATGGCACAGTGAGTAGGATTCATAAAGAATGATCATGTCTACACCAGGGAGACCGTCTTTCACGGCAAGGAAGGCACAATGATCCTCCAGGAGTGCCCACAGTACTCCCATCGGAGTGGCGTCAGGATCACCAGCTCTTCAACATGTAGTTGCCGAGAGTCGAGATGCATTGCAAACTGTTTGGTTACAATGGCGAGTGGCTTGCATCTACAGAGTGGACCCAGGGCCCAACCGGCCCCACCACTACCAGAGAAGTGTGCTTTGGAAATGTCATCAGACTCCTACAGGACTTGGAAACACTCCATGACACATTGACTTAGGCTACATAAGCTTCAACCAGCAGATGCAGTTCAACACATTAGGCTTCACTGCACCCCAGAGTTGCAACGCACGCTGGATACCAGGTATAGTGATTTACAGTGGGCTTTGGATGCTATAGGGGCCATGGTTCTCCGTGCATCGAACAAGGCTGTGCATTGGGCTGAGTTTTTTGTGTATATGAAAGGGCGTGAGGAGTCCATTAGTGAATATTTTGCAAAGTGTTCTCAAAAAGCCAAGGACTGTGGCTTCCAGTGTCCTAGCTGTCAGTGGGATTTGTCTGAATATATGCTTATTAGAAAGCTTATGGTAGGTCTAAGGGATGAGATATTGAAAAGAGACCTCTATAGGGCATGTGATTCTGTTTGTGGTGTAGATGCCCTAAGGGCAGTGTGTGCAACATACGAAGCAGCCCCCAAAGATGCATCCATGCCCCAGCACAACACATGGCATCAAGAGCCACATGCAGCCGATGTGGAGACAGACCCCAGCCCCCAGAGTGTGCAGCAATGAAGAATAATGAGAGGGCCTCGCTTACCATCGATGCTCATGTGTGTGGGAACTGCGGAGTGCAGCACAAGCCCAGAAAGGTATTGTGCCCAGCGAGATATAGTGTTTGCCATGGCTGCCAAAAAATTGGCCACTTGAAACGTTTTTGTAGGAGCAAGAAGAAGATGGCGAATGATTGTTTGTTTGTATGGTGTTTTTACGTTGCATGGAACCAGTGGTTATTCAGCAACGGGACCAACGGCTTTACGTGACTTCCGAACCACGTCGAGAGTGAACTTCTATCACCAGAAATACACATCTCTCACTCCTCAATGGAATGGCCGAGAATCGAACCCACGACCACCGAGGTGAGAGGCAAACACCAAACCAACCACGCCACTGAGGCGCAAGATGCCCCTGCTTCATCAGTAACACTGGGGGCAGTCACTGCTGGGGTGCAACCCAGTATGCAGCCTACTATACAAGTGATAGTGTCCTCATCAGTGCATAGCTCTAGGCCTAAGGGTCACAGTCCTGTACAGGCTGTGGTAGACACTGGGGCCCGAGTGTGTGTTGCAGGCCCCACCCTGCTGTCGACCCTCATTGAGAGGCCTGTCCTTTCACAACGCTGCGGGGCCCTACGTGATGTTGCCAACATTAGATTGGAGTGTATGGGGACTGCCCCCCTTTGCATTCAATATGGTGATAGGACAACCGTCCAAGAAGTGTACTTCATCAAGTCTGCATGGTCATTCTTTCTTTCACTGGCTGCTAGTAATGACCTGTGCCTCGTGCCCCAGTCCTTTCCCCACCACTTACCAGTGTCAGCAAGCCTCGCACTGGAGCATGAGGTACCCACCCCCATTGGGCAGTCCCTGCCTAAGCCCTCATCCATACCCTTCCCACCAGTGGAGGAGAACGTCCCAAAGTTGGAGCAGTGGCTCTTGGGCCACTTTTCGTCATCGACATTCAATACAGAAAGAAAGCCCTTCCCTGTCATGGAGGGCAAGTCACACCATATTCATCTACTGCCAGGGACAACCCCCTATGCATGCCACACCCCAGCATTAGTGCCAAAGCATTGGGACTCAGAAGTGAAGATGCAGTTAGACCAGGACATCAAGAAAGGCATCATTGAGGAGGTACCGACTGATGAAGCAACAGAATGGTGTGCGAGGATGGTCATTGTTGCCAAGAAGTCAGGTCAGCCCCACCACACTGTGGACTTTCAACGCCTCAATGCCTCCTGCAGGAGAGAGACATCACACCCCTGCTCCTCTTGACATGATTTCAGGGGTACCTTTACATTCCTTTAAGACAGTGGCAGATGCACATTGGGGCTTCCCCAGGTGGAGGGAAAGCCACAAACTCACAACCTTTATCACTCCCTGGGGGCGTTATTGATACAGATGAACACCCATGGGACACTGTTCAGCTTCAGATGCCTACACCAAGAGGTTTGATGACGCCATCAAGGACATTCCCTGAAAACGCAAGTGTGTGGATGATACTCTTCTATATGACAACAGCATCGAAGAGGCCTTCTGGCACACATAATTTCTTGGACACGTGCCAAAAAGGGAATAACCTTCAAGCCAGAGAAATTCAGCTTCTGCCGAAGAGAAGTGAGCTTTGTCGGATTCCAGCTGGGATGGGATTCCTATAGGCCCACAGAGGAGAATCTAGCTGCCATACGGAGATTCCCTATGCCTGACAACCCCTCTGTCACTGACATCAGGTCATGGTTTGGCTTTGTCAACCAGTTGGTGCCCTTCCTCGCCACCGCCCCACTGATGGAACCCTTCAGAGACCTCCTGAAGAAGTCTGCAAGCAAGAATGTCTACTGGGATAACAACCTACAAGAGAGATTCCACCAAGCACACGAGGCCATATACAAGCTGGCCAAGGATGGGCTGGTATACTATGACAAGACCCGACCTACGGCAGCCCTAACAGATTGGAGCGGAGATGGGATTGGGTTTGTTATCCTGCAGCAGTGCTGTGCTTGTATCTCAGCTGATGTCCCATTCTGCTGCAAGGGTGGGTGGTGTATTGCCCTATGTGGGAGCCGTCACTTGTCACAAGCTGAAGCTGGGTATGCTGCTGTTGAGGGAGAGGCCTTAGCTGTCATGTGGTGTCTCAAGAAGGCCAGGCTACTCCTGTAGGGCTGCCCCAACTTATTGATCGTGACTGACCACCGCCCAGTGGTCAAGCTCCTAGGTGATAGAGAGCTGAAGGATATACTGAACCCAAGACTCTTCTGTCTCAAGGAGAAAACCCTGCAATGCAGGTTCCAAGTAAGATACCTACCAGGGAAGAGGAATTGTGCTGCTGACTTCCTATCACGCTTCCCTGCTCTGTTGTGAACCAGATGACAAGGACTCTGAACTTGAAGAGGATATGACTGCCGCCCTTGTCGCTGCTTCAGCCTCTCCCCCTGAGCAAGAATGCCTCATACTTGACGAGGAGAGGATCAAGGTAGCAGCCTCTAAAGACCCTGTATACCAGTTGTTGGTAGCTAAAGTGGCAGCAAATGACTGGCGCCCACAGAAGGCACAGGAGTTGGCCTGCCTACGTCAGTTCTACTCAGTTAGGGACACATTATCTACGGTAGAAGACCTGATAGTCTACATTTATGAGCAAGGATGCCCACGTTTGCTCATCCCAGAGGAACTTCGCCTTCAAGTCATCACAGGCCTTTACGCAGGACATCAGGGGGTGGACTCCATGCTCAGCAGGGCTAGGCAATCAGTTTACTGGCCAGGCATGGAAAGTGACCTCTTGTGATATACATGCTCCATCACAACCTGCTGAACCATTAGTACTCACAGCACCCCCAGAATACCCCTTCCAGTCAACGGCGGTGGACATGCTACAGTTGGAGGGCCACTTGTACATGGCCTATGTAGACAGGCTCACCGGGTGGCTGGAAGTCGCACACTTTCCACATGGTACAATGTCATCAAGAATCATATCAGTGTTGAGGACGCACTTCACAAGATGGGGAGCACCAGAACTAATCTCGACAGATGGGGGCACAAACTTCATTAGCGAAGAGACCGCATCATTCTTCAGAAAATGGGGGTTTACTGTACGTCTTTCGTCAGCCCATTACCCCCAGAGCTGAAGCAGCAATCAAGACCACCAAGAGGATCATCAGGTCTAATATAGGCAAAGGAGGTAGCCTCGATTGCAACAAGGCATCTCTGGCAATTCTTCAGTACCTCAACACCCCTCCCAAGGGGTTCGACAAGTCTCCAGCACAGCTTGCCATCGGTAGGCAGCTCAGAGATGGAGTGCCAACGCCCAGACAGCATTACAAGGTGGAGAGACACTGGGACGAGACAATCCAGAAGAGGGAACTACAAATGGTAGAGTCCCAAAAGGAGACCCAACCACTTGCTGGGACCAGGGAGCTTCTATCCCTTGTTGTAGGCTGCAGGGTAAGAGTGCAGGATCCTGTAACCAAAACCTGGGACCGATCTGGGTTGGTAGTGGAGTCCAAAGACCACCGACAGTATCTCATTAGGCTGGATGGAAGCGGTCGAGTGTCACTCAGAAACAGGAAGGACCTGAAAGTGCTAAAATGTCAGCCCCCAATGTCTCAGACACTTCCCCACGCACGGACCACGCTCCACCTCGTCCAAAAAGGCGGACAGTACAACCCTTACGGATGGGTGAGTATGTCATGGGTGATGTTGAGTATTAGCCCATGCTCATGCTTGTGCCACTGTAAAATTATGTCCTCTATTGTCCCTAATGCTTTTTTCCTATAAGATTTTTATTTCTTGCATATTTTCTGTATATATATGACTAATATATTAGTCTATATATATATTTAATACATATTTGCTTATTGCCATCACTGATTATTTCCATTTAATATTATGCCATGCCATAATCTTAGGGGGGATGTAGGATGGTTGAACATGTGTAATGTCTGTTGCAAAAGGACAGCGCGATTGGCGCCAATGTAGCCCCGTGTCAGCCGTGTCTGCAACTCGCAGTCACACCTCTGTATAGACTGGATGTGTAATAAAGCACTGCAGTGATACACGGGTTTATTCTCTCTCTCTCTCTCTCTCTCTCTCTCTCTCTCTCTCTCTCTCTCTCCTCTCCTCTATCTCTCTTCCCCTCCCCTCTCCCTCCCTCTCCTGTTAACCCCTGTAAAATCAGAATATTCTAGCGCAAACTATATTCTAAAGATCTCGATTACTTTTAATTAAAACAAACTATCAAATTTCATTTAACAAGAATAGGCCGATATAACGCCAATATTTTATGAATAGGTCTGTTTATTTTGCAATGTTAGGATACCATAAGCAAATTTTTCGAAGACACTATAAGCACCATAACAACAGCAACAAAAACAAGAATAACCACAACAAGAACCGCAATAAAACAGCTGAATATAAGATAGGCCTATAATCCAAACGTCATAAGCTGTGTAAACCGACATAAAGACAGGACCTGGGGAGTCTACGTCATTTTTTATTATCCTATTATTTCGGGAAGGAGTTAATGTCCTCAAGAAAACTCGCAGCAATTTGTATCTTATATGCATTGTACAGCCTATCATACTGTAATTTAAAAAAAAAAAAGGTATCTTCTGATTTTATAAAGTGCAGTCACTGCTTGTCATCCCTCCGAATGTGTAAACGATTCCAATGAAATCGATTTTAAGACTATGCAAATATAGTCAAATTTCCTGAAATCTATATGAAATACCAGTCTGCACAGCTCTCAGAAAGTTTTTGTGTTCAAATTTAGAATGGCGAACACGCTTGACAATATCAGACGGTAATGACCATTGTGCAGTGATTCAAGTGCTTCGATTCGAACGCAAACATTCCAAGAGAAACCTTCGTATTCAGGTGAACCTCATTTTACGAAACAACATTGCATCGACGCAGAATACTTCTGACTTCATTCACATTTTCATGTTTTTTACCATTTCTAGGGAGATGTGTATTATGATTTTATTTCAGGGAATAATATAAAGTTTCATTTTGATAATCCGCACAACGTATATTAGTTCGGTAAAACAACCACTGCAAAATAAGTTAAGATGAAAAGAACCACAGATTAACCAACTTTTCGAAACTTTCCTACCAATCAGCTGCATAGCTGGCTGGTCTTTGCAATAAGCGAGCTACATTGGGTCCCAGCAAAAGCAAGAATAGAATACAAAATACTTCTTAGCCTCCCAAACCCTAAAATATGGGGAACCAACATATCTAAGAAACTGTTCAAGTTTCTTTAGACCTCAAATGAAAATTGTGCTCAGACATGCAAGTGAACCATTTAGGCTACTTCAACCTAGAACAAATCGAAAGTAGGTGGGAGAGCATTTGAATATTGTGCACCAAGACTATACTGCCTGAAGTGAAGATCATACTAGAAGAAAGCATGCATTTAAAATAGAACTAAAGACTCTCCTATTCTGCAGGAGCTACGATAATGATGAGAGAACACTAAAAGACAATTATAAAATATAAGAAGCAACTTATTTAGAAAACGTACTACGAGGGGGCGCCAAAGAGGGAATCATCCCTGTGGGGAGGGCTGTACATATAACCAAACAAATGGAAGGAATGAATATAAGGTTGACAACTTTACCCGAAAACATTATCTTTTAGAAACTTAATTAAAGCAGACCTTAAGATCCGATATTAGAGGCAGACTAAAAGAATATGTTATATAGTTTAGAAACTTTTAGGTATAATCTCTATCCAGTTGACGTTGCAAGTGCAAACTTCGTGTTCGAACTTCCAGGTTATGTCAATAATGAAAATGAAAGACGAAAAAGTTATAATGTCCTGAAGTCTGTCTACTTTTCCCCATAAGTAAGCTGTTTGAGAAAAAGCGTAGGTATCATAATCCAGATTAGCGAACCCATTAATTTTAAGGACACATTACCCATTTTGATATATATATATATATATATATATATATATATATATATATATATATATATATATATATATATATATGTGTGTGGTGTGTGTGTGTGTGTGTGTGTGTGTTGTGTGTGTGTGGTGTGTGGTATTTCTATATAAGCATTCCGCATCGTTCCCCGCGAATACGAAAGCCACCAGGAATTGGGGCGTCAAATGTTTATCGCCGTGTTTTAGTACGAGCCCCTGGGGATTAATTACAGTCGTCCGAATAAATATTACTTAAAATTCTTGTTCAGGAGGTAAAACTGCATAGAAAAACCGCAACTGCCATAGCCTAGGCCACCGCGGAATAGTAATATAGATCTACCATATATATATATATATATATATAATATATATATCTATATATATATATATATATATATATATATATATAGTATATATATATATTATATATATATATAAAGATTTTGCCTTGGAGGAAAAATGAAATGTTAAACGGTGGAAAAATGAAAGGCGAGAGAGCCAAAAACTTTCGGTCTAACATTCTTGGCTCTCTCGCCTTTCATTTTTCCTCCGTGGCATTTTACATAGCATCACGTTATATATATATATATATATATATATATATATATATATATATATATATATATATATATATATAATATATATATAGTATATATATATATATATATATATATATATATATATATTTTATATATATACGTATATATATATATATATATATATATATATATATATATATATATATATATATATATATATATATATATCAGTGGTATAATAATCGAAAAATAGTGGGTTCGCTAATCTTAACATGATACAATAATAGTAGCTGTTGCTGAAGGCGGTATATCAAAAATTTCTAAAAAACTGAAAAGGAAATTGAAAAAGTCATTCCAAAGATTTATTAAGGCAAGCAAATTGTGTGGATATTTCAACAGCCACGACTACGAGTGCCGTACCATAACCACATTGGCTTCAAGATGACAATGACAGCAGCTCCATGTCATAGTCAAGCACAAAGTTTGTAAACAAGGACAACCCTTGTCATACCGTAGTTATTATTATTAAGTAGTGTAGATAGGGAAAAGCGATAAAAAATGTCGTCTTGTGACGAATACAAATTTTTACGGAAAAGACACGTGAAGTTTTTGCAGAGGAGCTTACAGATTCTCCCGTTTAGTACGGTTACCTTTGACACTAGTCGGTAAGTTTAAGTTTGGTGAAGTTTCTTGGCCCAGCGTAGGGTGTCGTGGCCTTTTGCTGCCTTGGCCCAAAATTCTGTTGCTATATTTTATATAAATTTCACTGCCAGATTCCCTTTAAGACTAGGTATATTTCCACACAAACCCGCCAATCGCAGCGTAGGGATAGGTAGGCCTATCCTAGAAGCATGGATAGGCTAGTCTTCAGTCTGCTCTGTACCACCCATTTTGTGAATTTGCAAGGCTAGCCATACTCGGGTAAACAACAGCATGCACTGGCCCAACACACCGACGGTCACAGCATGCCACCCTCCGAAAAAGTACTTAGGTATATAGTAAAGCGTCCTGACACCGGCGATAGGCATCAGTCGCGACTTGTTGTTGGTGAGAGACGGAGCTGAAGACCTCTACTCGGAGCTGCCGTTTGTTTTGGTGCTAGTTTCGAAAACTTGTGTAGTAGTATTATAAAACCCTAAAACGTAAAAAAATGGTAATGGGGGACCTTATTGGGAACCGGGGTATTTGGGTGGGGGTAGGACACACGAGTTTTGGGTAAAAGTTAATGAAAACAGTAAGGGGGGACCAATTGGGAAACCGGGTTTTTTTTTGGGTGGGGGAACACACAGATGACGACAATGAACACGGAAAACCACGAAACCCTAGCAGACGAAACCAGTGGCCAACTAAACTGTAGCAGCTCCCTCTACATTCTTTCCCCGTTCAGTTAGGCTGACCAAACTGTTCCCCATACTAAGTTTAGTTGGCCACGTTTAACGTCTACTTGTTGGTTGGTTCATGAGATGAGTAGCCTAGATAATGAAACTGTCCTCCTACTCTACATTTGTTCCGCGTTCGGTCAGGCTAACTAAACTGGCCCCCCTACTCAGTGTAGTTGGCCAAGGTTATCGCCTACTAGGGTAGAACACCACGGCAGGCCAACCCTCATCACGGTGGACGGGTCTTATTCACTCGATATTTAATTGGTGAAACAAGAATACAATTGCAACTCTAAGCATACCATTTAAAAGACTGAAGTTTCGTCAACATAATGTGATATATGAAAGCCCCATACGAACTAAAATAAGCATGTGAGCTCTTCGTAAAATATGTTTTCAAGGCAGTTTTGAAATCCAATATGGCGGCTACGTTTTGCATGGAAGGTTCTCATCAGTGACGGCCACCATCTTTCCCCAGCCTTCCCAGCACTCATTTGAACAATGTTAGCGTATATATGTAACGTTTATTGATCTTACTCAAGATTGCAGTTGTAATCAGCACAATAAAACAACATTTTGTTGCCTATATTAGTGAAAGTATGAAACTTGTTATTCCCGGGGTTATGGTTGGAACTGAATTCATTCTTACCTTGTAATTGGTGGTTTTTATCCTTACTGCCATCACAACTGAAACTCCACAGTGCTTATTTGATTGTAATTATACACATTTTGGTCTTAATTCACTCTACAGTGCACTTGAACCACGCTGTGGTTCCTGGTTCCTAAGCACTCACTCCGCAAACACAGTTACGAGCAGCAGACGATAACACTGATTATGAGATGCAAAGCTTTATTCCCTTAATTGTTTACTTTACTCAATATTTAATTTAACTTTACTTCAAAATGTTTATTTAATTCATGTCTATATCCTTTTTTGCAACCAATTAACCCCCAAAAATTACAAATGTTTTGGATGTATACTTACGAGCAGACGACGTGAGGAAAAATTACTCATCGTTGCCAATCTAGTGGAGCGTCACACTCACACATACGCCGATGCATTTACAAACTGTTTCGATGAATTCTAGTTGTCATAGTAATGCAGTAATGATAAAATTGCTGTAATATGTACGTATATATAATACAAATAGATACGCTAATTTCTTTTATTTCCCCGGTTTTGTGTAAGTCTTATACCTAGTTTGGAGGGTAAACACATACCAATTGACAACACTGATAAACAATTGAAGAGCGCAAAACGCCGCAAAGAATGCCGTAGTCCCCTCGAATAAGTGCTGGTAAAAAAAAAAGGAGGGTTGGGCTTACGATTGTTGTGATGAAAGTGCCCCAGCGTCTATGGGTACAAGTGGTGTGCAGATTTAGCACAGGAAAAATGGAAGTTTGTTGACACAAGCGATCCGTAAACATCAAGATGGCATCAATCTTCGAAACATTTTTAGTTGTAAGTAAAAATTTCTAAAGCGTTTTGGTGAGATTTCCACTGCCGTAGCCACCCTTTTCACTACCCTCTGTTTAAATCTTAAAATTTGGCCTTAATTTCTAACTTTGGAGAAAATACTTACTTCGAAAGGAGAGTAGAGGTCTTTAGCTCCGTTGCTCACCAACAAGAAGTCGCGACTGATTCCCATCTCCGGTGTCAGGACACGTTATAATGTACTTTTTCGGAGGGTGGCAAGCGTTGATTGTAGGTGGCCTGTTTGGCTTGCTGTGATGTTTTACCCTAGTTAATCGGTTCATGAGATGTGTGGCCTAGGTTACTAAACTGTCCCCCTACTCAACATTCGTAGGCCGAACATATGGGCTATTAGCCCAATAGAACGTTCATGCATGAAATGTAGTACCTGGCCAACTGAACTGATCGTAACCAAATGAACCAACCTAACCAAACTTAGGCCGCATGCCCTTACCTGGCCGGGGAGCTTCGTCCCCCTCGACCCCCCCAGTATAATATGGTAACAGTGATTACGTCCTAACCAAAGGAACCGACCTAACCAGACAGGGTGCGTGCCCCTAACCTATGGCGAGTTCTGTAAGCAAGCATTGTACGTAGTGCTACCATTTTAGCGATCATTTCATTAACATGCGCCGTTACTTGTACGTTCGGACATGACTGGCACCGGTAACTTCTTACGGATATGTTAACACACTTAATATTTGCTAGAATACATGGATTAAAGTCACGTCCGAGTTCATAGTTCGAACACGTGGACTGCTAGCACACTTGAATGTTCGGATATGGTGAGCAGCCCTGACTTCCGCTTGCCAATAAAAACACTGACCTGCTATATATTACCTACTTGGTTTCAACCTTAACAAATGAACATATCTTGCAGATACATCGATTAACTGACCTTAATATTGGGAGGCGTCAAATCCGTGCTCGGCCTGAGTCCCCCCCAGAAATAAAGTCAAGCTTAGAGTTGGAAATCGGAATCATCAGAGTCTTTGGGGCACGCGATTCTTCTTTTCTTTCTGGCTGGGATCGTTCGTCATGGCAAAGAATCACAAGGTCCGGTATAGTAACTGGAATGGCGGCGGCAAATTGCATGTGCGCGGGATACGACGTGGAAGAAGCGGACATGATGAATGTTTATATGCTGACACAAAGGAACTTACTGAGGTCGAATCATGGTCGGGCAGGGTTGGGTCAGGGAACTACTTACCTCGGCGGAGTGATCAAGGGCCGGGCAGAAGGTGTTGCGCGGCCTGGCCAAGGGTATCGTCACGGTAAAGATGGTAGAAATGAATAAAGGGGCCTAGCATATAATCAACAGTCAGTAAGATTCTTATAAAAACTGATAATAAATAATGGAGCTCCTACAGTTTAGTTGGCCAAGGGGAATGTCTGCTAGGTAATCAGCGCACGAACACAGAAGATGGCGGCCGTTTGTTTTGGCAAAAGTTTTGAAAGTCTGACTGGTCGAAGCATGTTCGGGCAGGGTGACCGTCGGGTCTGTGAACTACTTACCTTGGCGGAGTGATTATGGACCAGGCAAAATGGTGTTACACGGCCTGGGCAACTAAACTGTAAACTACCCCCTCTACTCTCCTTTCGAAGTACTAAGTATTTTCTCCAAATTTAGAATTTGTTCATGAAACTTACCTGTCAGATATATATATAGCTGTATTTTCTGAAGTCTGACAGAATTTTAAAAACTTCCGACACACGCAGTGGTCGGCCAGGTGGTTAGTACCCATTCCCTCCGCTGGGAGGCGGGTATCAGGAACCATTCCCATTTTCTATTCATAATTTTTCTGTCGCCGGTGCTGAAAACACCTGTTTTCATACAATGAACTTACCTGTCAGATATATACATAGCTAAGACTCCGTCGTCCCCGACAGAAATTCAAATTTCGCGCCACTCGCTACCGGTAGGTCAGGTGATCTACCTGCCTGCCCTGGGCGGCAGGACTAGGAACCATTCCCGTTTTCTATCATATTTTCTCTGTCGCCGGTGGTATCAACATTGTTGTTACTACCTCCTGACTGGAATTCGCTTTTCAAGACTTTATTGATCATCTTTATTGGATTTCTTGGTGACGTACTGGATCGTTGTTTTGGCATTCGCTACTGTGGACTGGATTTGGACTTGCTTTTGATTTTTCTAATAGAATGTCTGATTCAAGTGTTAGTGTGAGAGTGTGTGTGAATGTAGGCTGCAAGGTGAGGATACCGAAGGCTTCGGTTGATCCTCACACTGTATGTCGTAAATGTAGGGGGTTTGACTGTTCTTTGGCTAACACCTGTATTGAGTGTGAAAAGTTGGATGCTAATGAATGGAAGACTCTAACTTCTTTACTTGAAGAAGTTAGAGAGGGATAGGATTAGACGGGCTGCACAAAAAAGTGTGAGTACAAGGCCTATTGAGGCCTTTTTTCTGAGTCAACTAACTCCTTTTGTTAATGAATATGATTCTCCCTATGTATCTGAATCCTCACAGGCTTTGCATTCGGATTCGGCTTCTGAAATCGCCAATCTGAGGCTACTCTTCGTAAAATGAAGACAAAGATGGCGGCCATGCAAGGTAAGGCTAGTGATTGTGAATTACAAGTGAAGTGAGTGTTCCCAGTGTTGTGGAGGGGGCGTCTGACCGTCCCTGCGATGCTCCCAGGCCTAGACCTCTTCCAAACTCACATACCCAGAGGAGTAGGAAAGTCGAAAGTCGTACGGAGGTTGTGGGGAATCCCCAACGGTCAGGCGTCCCTTCAGCAGGTTCTGTTTCGTTACAGTCTGCTCAGGACCGCTCAAATAGAAGCGTCCTACGAGATTGTTTTCTCGTCGTCCGGTTCTCCTTCACCTAAACGAGGGTGGAAGGACTCGGATCTTTCTAGGCCACTGAAAGGCATTGGAAAGAGTGCGCGTTCGACTCGAGCCCGGAGCGCTTCTCGGAGGAAGCTCCTTCTTCTATCAAGAAGGCTAGCTGGTTTCGACGCCTCCTAGAGATGTATTTGATGATCG